>NW_020893368.1:589-1067 GCF_003945725.1 Corapipo altera
CACAAAGTCAAAGCTTGCAGGCTTTCTTTGCTGGGGATAACGGTTGCGGTTTCCTGTTTTCAACCTTGCCTCCCAGCTGACAGCCCAAATCCCAAAATTGCATACAGACGAAGATTCCTCCAACAGCAAAGAGTCGATGAGAGAAAGTTCTTGCTGCTCATGGAGTGCCCAGCCTGGCCAACCAATTGGACCACAAAGACAAAGCTTGCAGGTTTTCTTTCCAGCGGAGAAGGGTTGCTGTTTCCTGGTTTCAACCTTGCCTCCCAAATGCCAGCCCTACATCCAAAACTGCAGACGCACGAAGATTCTTCCCACAACAAAGGGGTCAGCACAGAAAGCTCTTGTTGCCCATGGAGTCCCCAGGGAGACACACTAACTGCAGCACCACGTCAACGTGTCCAGGTGTTCTTTCCTGGCGATAAGGGCTGTTGTTTCCTGTTTTAAGACCTACCTCCCAACTGACAGCCCCACTCCCAAA
>NW_020893369.1:0-1067 GCF_003945725.1 Corapipo altera
ACTTTTCTCGTCACCCTCATCTCTTCCCTCTCATCTCTCTTTTGCTGACCCGGGGAGACTCCTGAATAGTTCTCCAGGGCACGAACTTTTGAAAACGGTGGAGGGGTACGAGAGGCAGAGCATCCCTCCGGGCTCGGTAGCCCGGTTCAAGCCATCCTGGCCTGTCCTGGGAAGCATCCCTGCTGGCAGCAGGAGTACTTCTGCTTGTGACAAAGACCACTTGGAGTTTTGTCAGGGGCTGTGGCACCAGCGCTACGGCGAGGCAGTGCATGGGAGAAACACCTTCCCCAGAGAAAGTTTGGAATGGTATCTCCAAGTTTCTTCAGACTTCATGGAGATGCAGTCTCCGTGAATGAACACTGCTGTGACCCTCCTCCTACTCCTCTTACTCAGAGGAGCAGGGACCTGGTTGAAGCACATGAACTAGATATGTTGGAAGTAACACATCTGCAGTAGGGTGAGGGGAACAGTGTTGGGGCAAAACTGTCTGAGGAAGGTAGAGGAGGGATAGGAGGTGGAAAGGAGGTGACCCGGCGGGAGCAGAGAGCCGCGACTCCCTGAGTGAACACTGCTGTGACCCTACTCCTTCTTTTCTTGCTCAGAGAACCAGGGAACAGGTTGCCGCAAATGAACTAGATATGTTGGAACTAACACATCTGCAGTAGGTTGAGGGGAACAGTGCTGTGGTGAAACTGTCTGAGGAGGGCAGGGGAGGGAGAGGAAGGCAGAGGAAGGAGAGGAGACTGAGAGGAGGCTACCCGGCGGGAGCAGAGACCTGGGGCTGTCGGGGGCAGAGAGAGGCCGGGCGGTGGATCGGCACATTCGGCACTGGTGGGGAGCGGGGCTGGCGGCGCTGGCCGTGGTTCTGCTCGGTGCACACGGTTGGCGACCGGGGATCGTCGCCAGTAGAAGTACTCCTGCTGCCAGCAGGGATGCTTCCCGAGACAGATCAGGAGAGGTTATACCGGGCTGCCAAGCCCGGAGGGATGTTCTGCCTCTCGTACTCTCGACCGCCCCGCCGCCCCGCTGCCACCGCTCTCGCCTGCTCTTCGCATCCAGTCTGCACC
>NW_020893370.1:0-1067 GCF_003945725.1 Corapipo altera
GGGGCACCGCTGGCCTGGAGGCGGAGCTGGAAGGGAAAAGGAAGGGTGGGGTCAGCAGGACCACACCCACCTGGGTAAACAGCCCAAGCCACGCCCACACAGGGGTGTGACTGCTTAAAGGTCACGCCCCTCGGCATGACCACGCCCCCTTCAGGGTTAGAAATAAGCCACACCCCCCTCATAAACCACACCCCCACGGTGGGCCCCACGTCGTCGTTGCCCCTTTAAGATTGTTCCCTGTGTGGCCCTGCCCCCTTAAAGCTTCATCAGCAAATCAGCAGCCCTGGCCACGCCCCTCTGTATTGGCCACACCCCTCTTATTATCCTCCCTCTATTAAAGGGGCTATGACTCCTATAGGTGGGGCCCACCAAGATGAGCGTTTCCCTTTTAAGCCACACCTCCCCCCCCCCCCAAAAATAGGGGGAAAACCCCTCCCAGGGCCTGGCCCCGCCCCCTCCTCTTTTAAAGGGGCCACACCCAGAGAGCCTTCACACTTTTAAAAGGGCAACAGTCCCCACCGGTGGGACCCACCAATGCCCGTTTAAGCCCCACCCCCTCCTCCGTTAAAGAGGTCACACCCCCCCTTAAAGGGGTAACACTTTTCTTAAAGAGGTAACACCACTATTAAAGGGGTCATGCCCTTCTTTAAGGGGTAACACTCCTTTTAAAGGGGCAATACTCCTTTTAAAGGGGCCACACCGTTCTTAAAGGGGTAACACCACTATTAAAGAGGTAAAATGGCTCTTAAAGGGGAAACGCTTCTCTTAAAGGGGCAACGCCCCATCTTAAATGGGCAACACACCTCTTAAAGGGGCAACACCACTTTTAAAGGGGTACACCACTATTAAAAAGGCCGCACTCCCCTCAAAGGGGCAATGCCCCTTTTAAAGGGGCCACACCCCTCTTAAAGAGTCCAAACCCTTCTTAAAGGGTCCAAACCCCTCTTAAAGGGGCAACACCCCTTTTAAAGGGGCAACATCCCTCTTAAATGAGCAACAACCCCTCTTAAATGGGTAACACTCCTCTTAAAGGGGCAACACCCCACTTAAAGGAGCAACACTCCTCT
>NW_020893371.1:0-1067 GCF_003945725.1 Corapipo altera
TTAGAGCCCCTTCTAGTGCTTAGAGGTGCTCCCAGAGAGCTGCAGAGGGATTTTGGACAAGGACCTGTAATGATGGGAGAAGGGGGAATGGCTTCCCACTGAGAGAGGGCAGGCTTAGGGGGATATTGGAAGAAAGTTTTCCCTGTGAGGGGGGAGGCCCTGGGACAGGTTTCCCTGAGAAGCTGTGGCTGCCCCTGGATCCCTGGAAGTGTCCAAGACCAGGTTGGACAGGGCTTGGAGTAACCTGGGTTAGTGGAAGGTGTCCCTGCCCATGCCAGAGACATGGTAGCATGGGATGAGCTTTAAGGTCTCTTCCCATTCAAACTAGTCCATGATTCCCTGATTCTATGCTGAGACAAGTCCCTGTTGTGGGCAGTGACTGTAAACCAGTCCATTATCCCAGTCAAAACAAAGACAACGGGACAGAGACCTCCTGCTGAGTCTGGTCCTGCCCCCTCCTCGTGCAGCTACTGAGGGACTCTGGGAAGCCGAGGGCACCATGAAATTGGGAAGGGAGACATAAATGTGAGGAGAACAGGACCCCCTTTTCTCCTCCCCTTTCCCTTCTGTGAGTCACCACAACACCTCCCTGCGGGTCAAGACCTGAGGAGAACGACCAGGTCCCAAATCCATTTGGAACCAGAGGGGGGCAGAAGTTCCACAGCACGGACTGCAGGAACAAGAGGAATTTCTCCAGGTGCTCCCAGCCCTACTCAGAGAGAAGGAAGGAGACAGTCCAGGAGGGAACCGCTGCACCTCAGGCACCCTGTTCACGTCTCTCGTCCATCTCTCTCTCAAACAGCAAACTGGGGACATTTCCCTCTTCCAATGAGCTGCTGCTCCCACAATTTGGATGGTCCAGAGTGGGATCTTTGGTGTTGAGGGGCTGTAAATGTCTCCTTCTTGAGCAGTTTCACCTCTCCTTGACCCCTCCTCAGTCAGCGTTCCTCAATTATACAACAAATGAGGCACGAAGCAGAAAGGGGCACAAGGAAAATCTTCCAGGTCACTGCCTGGGGAAAATCCAAGGCAAATAGTCAAGTCATTCAGCTGAGATGTTTTCCCAG
>NW_020893372.1:0-1067 GCF_003945725.1 Corapipo altera
GTTCGGAGACTGAGCTCGGTGAAGAATTTACCAGGCAGGACGGCAGGCTCGAGAGACCTGCAAGACCCCCCCTGCTGCGACCCCCACTGTCCCCGACCGCCAGCCGTGTGCACCGATCAGAACCTCGGCTAGCGTAACCAAACCCGTTCCCCGCCGGCACCGAATGCGTCGATCCGCCACCCGTCCTCTCGTTGCCCCCGACAGCCCCGGCTCTCTGCTCCGGCACGGTCGCCACCTCTCCGCCTCCTCCCCCTCCTCTGCCTTCCTCTCCCTCCCCTGCCCTCTTCAGACAGTTTCGCCCCGGCACTGCTCCCCACAACCTACTGCAGATGTGTTACTTCCAACATATCTAGTTCATGTGCGAAAACCTGGTCCCTGGTCCTCTGAGTAAGAGGAGAAAGAGTAAGGTCACAGCAGTGTTCACTCAAGGAGACTGCATCTCCATGAAGTCCAAAGCAACTTGGAGATGCCATTCCACACCCGAGCTTTCTCTGGGGATTAAGCACTAGGGAGGGAGAAGAAGGCAGAGGAGGGAGAGGAGGCGGAAAGGAGACGGTCCGGGAGGTGCATCGGCGCTTTCGGCGCTGGTGGGGAGCGGGGTTGGCGGCGCTAGCAACGGTTCTGCTCGTTGTGCACGGCTGGTGGCCGGGGACAACGGGGGCCGCGGCAGGGGTACCCGTGCAGGTCCTTCGTGGCTGCCGTTCTTCCTGGTGAATTCTTCACCGAGCTCAGTCTACGAACAATGAAAAGACCGGTGAGTGTTCCGAGGGAATGCTTTAGGGAGCAGAGAGAGGAACGGAATGGAGGATAGTTCGGAGACTGAACTCCGTGAATAACCTACAAGAAAGAACGGCAGCCTCGAAGGACCTGCAAGACCACCCCTGCCGCGGCCCCCGCTGTCCCCGGCCGCCAGCCGTGCGCACCGAACAGAACCGCGATCAGTGCAACCAACCCCGCTCCCCGCCGGTGCCGTATGCGCCGATCCGCCGCCCTGCCTCTCGCTGCCCCCGACAACCCCGTTTCTCTGCTCCGGCCGGACTGCCTCCTTTCCGCCTCCTCTCCCTCCT
>NW_020893373.1:0-1066 GCF_003945725.1 Corapipo altera
ATTTTCCCAATATTTTCATCCAATTTTCCCACTATTTTCATCCAGTTTTCCCAATATTTATTTGAATATTTTCCCAATATTTTCATCCAATTTTCCCAGTATTTATTTGAATATTTTCCCACTATTTTCAGAGAATTTTCCCAATATTTATTTGAATATTTTCCCAATATTTCCAGAGAATTTTCCCACTATTTTATTTGAATATTTTCCTACTATTTTTATAGAATTTTCCCAATATTTATTTGAATATTTTCCCAATATTTTCAGAGAATTTTCCCAATATTTTCACAGAATTTTCCCAATATTTATTTGAATATTTTCCCACTATATTCATCCAATTTTCCCAATATTTTCATAGAATTTTCCCACTATTTATTTGAGTATTTTCCCACTATTTTCAGTGAATTTTCCCAATATTTATTTGAATATTTTCCCAATATTTTCATCTAATTTTCCCAATATTTTCACCTAATTTTCCCACTATTTTCAGAGAATTTTCCCACTATTTTCATAGAATTTTCCCACTATTTTAAGACAACATTCCCACTATTTATTTGAATATTTTCCCCCTATTTTCCTCCAACATTCCCACTATTTCCACCCAATTCCCCCCATATTTCCACCCAATTTTCCCCCTATTTTTCCCACCTTCCCAGTGAATTCTTTCCCCTCTTCCCACCCTTTTTTCCCGGAATTCCTTTACCATCCAGGTCGTTTTCCGGCGTCTCCGCCGTCACCCATTCCGACGCCGGGCCCGTCCCGTTCACCGTCATCGCCGACACTTGGAAACTGTACTGGCTGCCCTTTTCCAACCCTGGAGACACAAAAAAACGGGAATATCAGCCTGGAAACCCGGAAAAAGATTGAACCCAAAAAAAAAATCAAATTTCGACCCTTTTTTTACCAATTTTGGCTTTTTTTCAGCGATTTTTCCCATTTTTCCATCCATTTTTTCCCATCCGTTTGTTCTTTTTTCCCACCTTTTTTCCCTCGATTTTTCCTTGTTTTCCATCTTTTTTCCCTCCATTTTTCCTTGTTTTCCACCTCTTTTCCCTCTTTTCCCTCT
>NW_020893374.1:0-528 GCF_003945725.1 Corapipo altera
CACTGACCCCTCTGACCCCACGCTGACCCCACTGACCCCGTTATGACCCCACACTGACCCCGCTGACTCCATGGAGACCCCACTGACCCCACACTGACCCTGCTGACCCCACACTGACCCCACACTGACCCCAATGACCCCACTGACCCCACTCTGACCCCAATGACCCCACTGACCCCACACTGACCCCTCTGACCCCGCTGTGACCCCGCCGTGACCCCGCTGTGACCCCGCCGTGACCCCGCCGTGACCCCGCCGTGACCCCACCTGGCAGGAGTCGGTGCCGCCCTGGGCGCGGTCGTTGCCGGCGCAGAGCATGTTGGGGGTGATGGCGCCGGGGTACAGGTGAGAGCACACCTGGGGCGGCCAGGTGAACACCACCCCACACTGCAGCACGTCCGGGAAGTAACCTGGGACAGGTGAGGGACAGGTGAGACAGGTGAGGGACAGGTGAGACAGGTGAGGGACAGGTGAGACAGGTGAGGGACAGGTGAACACCACCCCACACTGCAGCACGTCCGGGAAGTA
>NW_020893374.1:538-1066 GCF_003945725.1 Corapipo altera
CACTGACCCCTCTGACCCCACGCTGACCCCACTGACCCCGTTATGACCCCACACTGACCCCGCTGACTCCATGGAGACCCCACTGACCCCACACTGACCCTGCTGACCCCACACTGACCCCACACTGACCCCAATGACCCCACTGACCCCACTCTGACCCCAATGACCCCACTGACCCCACACTGACCCCTCTGACCCCGCTGTGACCCCGCCGTGACCCCGCTGTGACCCCGCCGTGACCCCGCCGTGACCCCGCCGTGACCCCACCTGGCAGGAGTCGGTGCCGCCCTGGGCGCGGTCGTTGCCGGCGCAGAGCATGTTGGGGGTGATGGCGCCGGGGTACAGGTGAGAGCACACCTGGGGCGGCCAGGTGAACACCACCCCACACTGCAGCACGTCCGGGAAGTAACCTGGGACAGGTGAGGGACAGGTGAGACAGGTGAGGGACAGGTGAGACAGGTGAGGGACAGGTGAGACAGGTGAGGGACAGGTGAACACCACCCCACACTGCAGCACGTCCGGGAAGTA
>NW_020893375.1:0-528 GCF_003945725.1 Corapipo altera
TTGGGGGTCCCGGGGGGGGCCCGGGGGGGTCTCTCACCGAGCACGAAGGACACGGGGATCAGGTTGGCCGATTTGTCGCAGTACAGGACGAGCTTCTCAAAGAGCCTCCGCTGGGACTCCGAGAGCAGGAACCTGGGGAGGGGGACGGGGGGGGGGGGGGTTTGGCCCCCCCCTGCCCCCGCCCCCCCCCCCCCCCCCCCCAATGGCCGGGGGACGACCCCCGTGTCCCCCCGTACAAGGTCCCTGTGCCCCCCGCGTGCCCCACCCCGATGTCCCCACGTGTCCCCGGATCCCCGATCCCGAAGCTCTCCCCGCGTCCCCCCCGCGTTCCCAGTGTCCCCATCCTTCCAGTGCCCCCCCCGTGTCCCCCCCGTGTCCCTGTGCTCCCACACGTCCCGTCCCAACGCCCCACCCGGGTCCCTCGATGTCCCCATATGTCCCCCCTCCATATCCCCTCCCCCTGTGTCTCCCCCGTGTCCCTCCCCCGTCCCTCCCGTGTCCCCCCACCCAAACTCCCATGTCCCCACG
>NW_020893375.1:538-1066 GCF_003945725.1 Corapipo altera
TTGGGGGTCCCGGGGGGGGCCCGGGGGGGTCTCTCACCGAGCACGAAGGACACGGGGATCAGGTTGGCCGATTTGTCGCAGTACAGGACGAGCTTCTCAAAGAGCCTCCGCTGGGACTCCGAGAGCAGGAACCTGGGGAGGGGGACGGGGGGGGGGGGGGTTTGGCCCCCCCCTGCCCCCGCCCCCCCCCCCCCCCCCCCCAATGGCCGGGGGACGACCCCCGTGTCCCCCCGTACAAGGTCCCTGTGCCCCCCGCGTGCCCCACCCCGATGTCCCCACGTGTCCCCGGATCCCCGATCCCGAAGCTCTCCCCGCGTCCCCCCCGCGTTCCCAGTGTCCCCATCCTTCCAGTGCCCCCCCCGTGTCCCCCCCGTGTCCCTGTGCTCCCACACGTCCCGTCCCAACGCCCCACCCGGGTCCCTCGATGTCCCCATATGTCCCCCCTCCATATCCCCTCCCCCTGTGTCTCCCCCGTGTCCCTCCCCCGTCCCTCCCGTGTCCCCCCACCCAAACTCCCATGTCCCCACG
>NW_020893376.1:0-416 GCF_003945725.1 Corapipo altera
CAGGCTTCCTTTCCTGGAAGTAAAGGTTGTATTTTCTGTTTTCAGTCTGTCTCCCAACTGACAGCCCAACTCCCAGAATTGCATTCAAACAAAGATTCCTCCCACACCAAAGTTGCCAGCACAGAAAGTTCTTGCTTCTCATGGAGTCCCCAGGTTGCCCCACCAACTGCACCACAAAGTCAAAGCTTCCAGGCTTTCTTTCCTGGGGATAACGGCTGCTGTTTCCGGTTTTCAACCCTGTCTCACAACTGCCAGCTCGAATCCCAAAATTGCATACCGACGAAGATTCCTCCCACAACAAAGGTGCCAGCAAAGAAAGTTAGTACTGCCCGTAGAGTGCCAAGTCTGACCCACCAACTGCACCACAAAGTCAAAGCTTCCAGGTTTTCTTTGCTGGGGATAACGGCTGCTGTTTC
>NW_020893376.1:516-1066 GCF_003945725.1 Corapipo altera
CCTGGAAGCTTTGACTTTGTGGTGCAGTTGGTGGGTCAGACTGCACCACAAAGTCAAAGCTTCCAGGTTTTCTTTGCTGGGGATAACGGCTGCTGTTTCCTGTTTTCAACCTTGCCTCCCAAATGCCAGCCCTACATCCAAAATTGCATACAGACGAAGATTCTTCCCAAAACAAAGGTGTCAGCACAGAAAACTCTTGTTGCCCATGGAGTCCCCAGGGAGACACAGTAACGGCACCACAAGGCCAAAGTTTCCAGGTGTTCTTTCCTGGGGAGAACGGCTGTCGTTTCCTGTTTTAAGACCTACCTCCCCACTGACAGCCCGACTCCCAAAATTAGATACAAGCAAAGATTCCTTTAACATCAAAGGCAACAGAACAGAAAGCTCTTGCTGTCCACAGAGTGACCACCCTGACCCACCAAGTACACCACAAAGCCAAAGATTCCAGGCTTTCTTTCCTGCCCATAAGGGCTGTTGTTTCCTGTTTTCAGTCCTGCCTCTCAACTGTCATACTGACTCCCAAAATTGCATACGGTTGAAGATTCCTCCC
>NW_020893377.1:0-1066 GCF_003945725.1 Corapipo altera
TGATCCCTATTGCTCCCTATTGATCCCTATTGATCCCTATTGATCTCCATTGCTCCCTATTGCTCCCTATTGATCCCTAGTGATCCCTATTGCTCCCTATTGCTCCCTATTGCTCCCTATTGATCCCTATTGATCCCTATTGATCTCTATTGATCCCTATTGATCTCTATTGATCTCCATTGCTCCCTATTGCTCCCTATTGCTCCCTATTGATCCCTATTGATCCCTATTGATCTCTATTGATCTCCATTGCTCCCTATTGCTCCCTATTGATCCCTATTGATCTCTATTGCTCCCTATTGATCCCCATTGATCAGTATCAATCCCTATTGATCCCTATTGATCCCTATTGATCCCCATTGATCAGTATCAATCCCTATTGCTCTCTATTGATCCCTATTGCTCTCTATTGATCCCTATTGATCTCTATTGATCCTTATTGATCTCTATTGATCTCTATTGATCCCTATTGCTCTCAATTGCTCCCTATTGCTCCCTATTGATCTCTATTGATCCCTATTGCTCTCAATTGCTCCCTATTGATCGCTATTGATCTCTATTGATCTCTATTGCTCCCAATCGATCCCAATTGATCCCAATCAATCCCTATTGATCCCCTGGGGTTCCTGGGGGTGCCCCCCGACTCACGTGACGACGGCGTTGGGGTTCCCTATTGATCTATTGATCCCTATTGATCTCTATTGATCTCTACTGATCCCTATTGCTCCCTATTGATCCCTATTGATCCCTATTGATCTCTATTGCTCCCAATCGATCCCAATCGATCCCAATCGATCCCAATCGATCCCCTGGGGTTCCTGGGGGTGCCCCCCGACTCACGTGACGACGGCGTTGGGGTTCTTCTCGACGGCGTAGACCCGGACCCGCGTCCCCGCCTGCCGGGCCGCCCGCAGCGTCGCCGACACCAGGGGCCCCCGGCCCGCCCCCAGCACCATCACCACCCTGAAAAGGGAATTTTGGGGAGGTCTGGCAGGATTTGGGGGGGTTTGGGGGGTCTTGGGGATTTTTTGGGATTTTTTTTGGAATTTTTGGGGGTTTTTTTGGG
>NW_020893378.1:0-1066 GCF_003945725.1 Corapipo altera
CCCCCAAACCCCCTCCCCGTGTCCCTGGGGGTCTCCCCCCGTGCTGACCCCCCCTGTGCCCCCCCAGCCGTTCCAGTCGGGGCGGGGGGAGGAGAAGGAGCGAGCGAGGCCGAAGGAGCCCCCCGCCCTCCTCTCCCTCGTCGACTGGGCCCGGGGAGGGGGCTCGGGGCTCAGGGGGGCCCTGCGGCTGCCCTCCTTCAAGGTACCCCTGTGGGGGGGCTTGGGGGGGCCTGGGGGGGTTGGGAGTTTTTGGGGGGATTTTGGGAGGTTTTGGGTGGTCTTGGGGAGAGGTTGGGGTTGCTGGAGGGGGCTCTGTGGCTGCCCTTTTTCAAGTATCTGTTTGGGAGAGTTTGGGGGGTTTTTGGGTGGTCTTGGGGGGGTTTTGGGAGGCTTTGGGGGGGTTTGGGGGTCCTGGGGGGGTCCTGGGGGTTGCTGGAGGGGGCTCTGTGGCTGCTTTCCTTCAAGGGAGGTGCTGGGGGTCTGGTTTTGGGGGATTTTTGGGAGGTTTTGGGTGTTCTTTTGTGGGAGCTGTTCTGTATTGCTCAAGGGGGGATGTCAGGGTTTACCCTGGGGGTACATTTGGCTTTGGGGCCCCCCCAAACTCTCCCCTTTTCCCCCTTTCCCCCCCTTTTCCCCTCCCCATCCCAGGTGAAGCGGAAAGAGCCGTCGGAGCTGAACGAAGGGGGGGAGGAGAAACGGCCCCGGCCCCCCACCCCCCCCGAGGAGGATGAGGACGGTGAGTGCCCCCCAAAACCCCGCCCCCAGCCCCCTCTGGGACCCCCCCTGACCCCCCTTTTGCCCCCCCAGACAAAGAACTGGCCCCCGGAGCCCCCCGGGCCGAGGCCCCCGGGAAGCGCCGGAAGCTTTTCCGGCTGGACAGCGAAGGGGAGGAGGCGTCCGAGGAGTCCTCCTCGGGCAAGGTGAGACCCTGCAAAGGGACCCCTGGGACCCCCAAATCTCCCAAAAGGGACCCCCCAGGAAGCCCCAAACTGCCCCCAAAAACGGCCCCTCGAGAACCTCCCAAAGTGTCCCAAAAAAGGGACCTCCAAGAACTCCCCAAATCCCC
>NW_020893379.1:0-1065 GCF_003945725.1 Corapipo altera
TGTTGATCCAGCAGCAGTTGTGGTTGTACCCGGGGTGCTGCTGATGGGGGGCACCGTGGTGCTGGCAGTGCTGGTGGAAGTCTCCCCTGGTCTTTCAGTGGGAGTGGTTGTTGATCTTGTTGAAGGGGATGCCGTGCTCGGTGTCGATGAACCTGGGCCTGTTAGAAACAGCAGGCACAGAGAAAACAGACAAAGGCACAAGATGCATGAGTGGGACTCCACACACACTGAACAGAAATAGCATATGAGGCAGGTACCACAAATGGAAAGAGGTCAGCCCACTCTTGGCACATGAAAGGCCTCTACCGGTAGTTTTTCCTTTCTAGTCCCAGTTAGTTGACTCCTTGAAATCTTTTGATAGACAGGGTCATGTCCCTCCTCTCCTAGCAGAGATACTAGGGATGGCCCTGGAAGGTGATTCACACAAAATCAGAAAAACCATCCGATATTCAAGAGATTGGGTAGAGCAGTGCTTTGGATCTTCATGGGGCTTTCTGTATCTGACTCATTACATAAACATCTCGCTAAGTCATGGAGTAAGCACTGAGGAGAAGGTCTGGTCAGCAAAGGAAGTATGCACAGGGATATGTTCCTGCCTGATTTTCATGGGATTTCCCTGTAGTCTGATGTCAGTCTGATGAAGGGTTTCCCACAGCTCTACTGGGAGCAGCCAAAGACCACAGTTCCCGTCAAGAAGCACTCTGCAGGGTGAAACTGTTCCCAAACGCCTGCCAGGAGAATCCTTCCTTTCTACATCTACAACCACTGCCAACCATTACTAGGGACACGGAATGCAGGAAATTCTGCACAACTCTGTAAAAACACTGAAAATCCAGTGCCAAAAAATGAAACCCCGCTCCAATTGCACACCATTGGTCCACTGACTTAATTGTCTCCCCAGAAGTCCTGAATCCATGTTCCTAATGAAATAGCCAGCTGAAAGGCCAGCTTACAGCACCAGTTATTCCAGGAGATGCCCAACAGTTACATACATCCTGGATCCCATGGAGACGCACGAATGGAGATGCATACACACCTCCATTTCTCTCACAACAAGGAAACACA
>NW_020893380.1:0-1065 GCF_003945725.1 Corapipo altera
AGAGGCACCAGCAACGGCCTCGGGGACACGGGAAATGTGCCAGTGGCACCAGGAATGGCCTCGGGGACACGGGAAACAGCCCTGGGGACACTGGGAACACACTGAGGACACCGGGAATGGCCCCAGGGACATCAGGAATGGCCCCAGGGACACCAGGAATGACCTCAGGGACACTGGGAATACACTGAGGACACCTGGAATGGCCCCAGGGACATCAGGAATACGCTGAGGTCACAGGCAGTGGCCCCAGGGACACCGGGAATGGCCCCAGGGACACCTGGAATGACCTCAGGGATGTTGGGAACACGCTGAGGACACCGGGAATGGCCCCAGGGACACCAGGAAAGACCTCAGGGACACTGGGAATACACTGAGGACACCGGGAATGGCCCCAGGGACACCTTGAACACCCGGAGGACACCTGGAATGGCCCCAGGGACACCTGGAATGGCCCCAGGGACACTGGGAACACCCGGAGGACACCGGGAATGGCCCCAGGGACACCTGGAACGGCCCCAGGGACACCTTGAACACCCGGAGGACACCGGGAGCAGCCCCAGGGACACCGGGAATGACCCCAGGGACACCTGGAATGGCCCCAGGGACACCTGGAATGGCCCCAGGGACACCTTGAACACCCGGAGGACACCGGGAGCAGCCCCCGGGGTCCCCCGGGCAGGGCGGCACTCACCCGTTGCGGTCGTACTTCTTGAACACCGGGAAGGCTTCCAGGGGGTCTTGGAGCTGGAAGAGACCAAAGAGCAGCCGAGAGCCAGCGGGGGGGTGGCGGTGGCCAGCGGTGCCGGGGGCCGGGCCGCGCTTTGCCGCACTCACTTTGTTGGCGGCCTCGACCCTGGCGCAGACGGCGGCCATGGCCGCGCGCTCCTCCAGCCGCCGCTGCTTCTTCTCCTTGGCCCTGCTCGACTTCCTCTGGGCAAACACACACCCCAAAAAAAAAGACAAAAAAAGGGGAGGAGAATCACCCCCAAAGCCCCGTGGCGCTGCCGCCGGGAGCGCGGCCCCGCGACCGGTGACAAACCACAGCAACCGAACCTCGTGGGTCGA
>NW_020893381.1:0-1065 GCF_003945725.1 Corapipo altera
TTTTTCCCCAAAAAAATCCCATTTATTTCCCCAAAAATCCCATTTTTACCCAAAAAAATCCCATTTATTTCCCCAAAAATCCCATTTTTCCCCCTAAAAATCCCATTTATTTCCCATTAAAATCCCATTTTTTCCCCATTAAAATCCCATTTTTTCCCATTAAAATCCCATTTATTTCCCATTTATTTCCCATTAAAATCCCATTTATTTCCCCATTAAAATCCCATTTTTTCCCCATTAAAATCCCATTTTTCCCCATTAAAATCCCATTTATTTCCCCTAAAAATCCCATTTTTCCCCCTAAAAATCCCATTTTTCCCCTAAAAATCCCATTTTTCCCCTTCCCATCCCAAATTCCCGACCTTTCCGTCCCTTCCCGGGAATAGTAGACCCTGTATCCCAGAATATTCCCGCAGCATTTTTTTCCCATTTAAATCCCATTTATTTCCCATTAAAATCCCATTTTTTCCCATTAAAATCCCATTTTTTCCCATTAAAATCCCATTTATTTCCCATTAAAATCCCATTTATTTCCCCTAAAAATCCCATTTATTTCCCAAAAAAAAATCCCATTTTTTCCCCAATTCAACCCCATCTTTTTCCCCATTAAAATCCCATCTTTTTCCCCATTAAAATCCCATTTTTTTCCCCTAAAAATCCCATTTTTTCCCAAATCAACCCCATTTTTTTTCCCCAATAAAAACACATTTTTCCCCCTAAAAATCCCATTTTTTCCCCTAAAAATCCCATTTATTTCCCATTTATTTCCCAAAAAAATCCCATTTATTTCCCAAAAAAATCCCATTTATTTCCCCATTAAAATCCCATTTTTCCCCCTAAAAATCCCATTTATTTCCCCATTAAAATCTCATTTTTCCCTCTAAAAATCCCATTTATTTCCCCTAAAAATCCCATTTTTTCCCCCTAAAAATCCCATTTATTTCCCCATTAAAATCCCATTATTTCCCCCTAAAAATCCCATTTATTTCCCATTTCTTTCTCAAAAAAATCCCATTTATTTCCTAAAAAAAAATCCCATTTTTTCCCCATTAAAATCCCATTTTT
>NW_020893382.1:0-1065 GCF_003945725.1 Corapipo altera
TTTTGGGTGGTTTTGATCCGTTTTTGGGCAGCGTGGAGCCATTTTGGGTGGTTTTGAGCCGTTTTTGGGCAACGTGGAGCCATTTTGGGTGGTTTCGAGCCGTTCCTGGGTGGTTTCGAGCCGTTTATGGGATGTTCTGGGCCATTTTGGGCTCATTTCAAGCCATTCCTGGGTCGTTTTGAGCCATTTTTGGGTAATTTCAAGCCGGTTTTGGCTCATTTTGTGCTGTCTGTGAGTGGCCTCGAGATATTTGTGGGTTGTTTTTTGAGCCATTTCTGGGTCATTTTGAGCCATTCCTGGGTGGTTTTGAGCCGGTTTTGGGTCATTTTGAGCCGTTCCTGGGTGGCTTTGAGCCGTTTTTGGGCAGTTTTGAGCTATTTTGGGGTCATTTTGAGCCATTTCTGGGTGGTTTTGAGCCGTTTCTGGATCATTTTGAGCCATTCCTGGGTGGTTTTGAGCCATTCCTGAGTCATTTTGAGCCGTTCCTGGGCAGTTTTGAGCCATTTCTGGGTCATTTTGAGCCATTTTGGGGTCATTTTGAGCCATTCCTGGGTGGTTTTGAGCCATTTCTGGGTGGTTTTGAGCCATTTCTGGGTCATTTTGAGCCATTTCTGGGTCATTTTGAGCCGTTCCTGGGTGCTTTTGAGCCGGTTTTGGGCAGTTTTGAGCCATTTCTGGGTGTTTTTGAGCGGTTCTTGGCCCGTTCCGAGCCGTCCCCGTGCGTTCTCACCCCCCTCGTCCCCCCCAGCAGCCCCGGCCATGGCGAGCAACGTGACGAACAAGACGGACCCGCGGTCGCTGAACTCGCGCGTGTTCATCGGGAACCTGAACACGCTGGTGGTGAAGAAGAGCGACGTGGAGGCCATTTTCGCCAAGTACGGCAAGATCGTCGGCTGCTCCGTGCACAAGGGCTTCGCCTTCGTCCAGTACGTCAACGAGCGCAACGCCCGCGCCGCCGTCGCCGGCGAGGACGGCAGGATGATCGCCGGGCAGGTCTTGGGTGAGGTTTGGGGGCGTTTGGGGCCATTTAGGGGCAGTTTGGGGTCATTTAGGGGCAGTTTGGGG
>NW_020893383.1:0-1065 GCF_003945725.1 Corapipo altera
GTGGTGTACTTGGTGGGTGAGGGTGGGCACTCTGTGGGCAGCAAGAGCTTTCTGTTCTGTTGCCTTTGGTGTGGAAGGAATCTTTGTTTGTCTGTAATTTTGGGAGTCGGGCTGTCAGTTGGGAGGTAGGTCTTAAAACAGGAAACAATAGCCCTTCTCCCCAGGAAAGAACCCCTGGAAACTTTGGCCTGGTGCTGCAGTTAGTGTGTCTCCCTGGGGACTCCATGGAGGGGGATACCTAACTGGTTGGTTTCACTTTTCAAAACGGGATGCTTGATTGTGTTGATTGTTGTGGTTGTGTTACTAATGCTGCCGTGTTTAGTATTGCTCCTGCAAAGGACCCTGCAGGATACAATGCGGGCAGTTTTTGTAGCACAATTACAGACAGGGGGAATTGTGGGGGGAGATGGCAGGCCCATGGAACCCCAGGGCCCCCTAGAAGTAGAAGTACTAGAGACGCTGAAGGGAGTGAGACCATTCCCCTGAGAAAGGTGGAGATAACTGCACATTCCCATGGAAACAGTCCTGAGAACTGGACAGTGCAAGGTCAAGCTGTATAACAAACTGCAGGTGTTGCATTCCTGGGTGTTTTGCAGGAAAATGTTCATAGTGTGTGTGTATGGGAAAGTGGAACTTGGAACCTAATAAAAGGCTGCCTGCTGCTCTGAGCAGGCAGACATCAGTTTGTCTCACCATCCTCGTGTGTGTTGTGTGTATTCTTCCCCCCTTGGACCGGGACCCCTTCGACAGATACCCAGGGACACTGACCCACCAAGTACACCACAAAGCCAAAGATTCCAGGCTTTCTTTCCCGTCGAGAAGGCCTGTTGTTTCCTGTTTTCAGTCCTGCCTCCCAACTGTCAAACTGACTCCCAAAATTGCATACGGTTGAAGATTCCTCCCACAACAAAGGGGGCAGCACAGAAAGTTCTTGCTGCCTGAGGAGTCTCCAGTCTGACCCACCAAATGCACAACAAAACCACATTTTCCAGCCTTCCGTTTTTGGGGAGAAGTGCTTTTGTGTCCTGTTTTCACACCTGCCTCCCAACTGACAGCCTGACTCCC
>NW_020893384.1:0-1064 GCF_003945725.1 Corapipo altera
TGTGGATAAAATTTGACTAGCTTTCAATAACTGCTATTATTTTAGCACCTCAACTCCAGCTCTGCTCTTAGAATGGCTGTGTCACACTGTGTTCTCTGTAAGCCTCCAGTGTGCATTGGAACGTAGCAGGGATGAAGTACCAGCAGTTAAAAAATCACTCCAAACTTTACATCCGCTTCACCTCAGATGCAAACAATGCCATCTGGTAGCTACCCAAACATTTGGATGAGATCAGCACCAGGCTGAAGAGCAACTGTTGAAGCTGAATCCAAGGAAGTCTGATGTAATGGCAGATTGGGTTACTCAGAGGAAAGAATGTATAATTTCTTTAGCTTTCTTTCAGGACACCCTTCCAATGCTCTTTAAAGAGCTGCAGGCCACAGATATTCATTGAGACTCCTTACACTTGTGCCTACCCAACTGTCAAATGAAAAAATTACACCATTTCCTAAAAAGTGCTGCTTCAAAACCTGCATACTGCCTTCTCAGGGTCAAACTCGGACTCACTCACCAGCTCTGTCATATCCATGGCGAAAAAACCCAGCCTCTTAGAAAAGCTCTGGTGAGTTCGTGGCAGGGGTCCATTTACTTAGAGCTCTACCTCACAGAAGTACCTGTGAGGGTGACTTCACAGCTCCCTGTTGGGAAAGCCCTCCATGGGGAAGGGCTGCAACAGAGCAGCCTCAGAACACCCCACTGGTGTGGGGACAGCCTGGCTGGATGCTGCTTGTAGTCTGCACGAGCTCCTGGCTCTCATCCTGCAACAGGAGCAAACCAGCTCTGCCAATTCTGTAAATACCATGATAATTCAAGTTTGAAGACCACTGTATAAACGTTTCAGCCATTTATTTCTTCCTAACTGTGGATAGCCTTCAGGTATCTCCATTCTTTGTGTAGTATTCATTCCTGGCATGTCTTAATATTCATCCACAGAACAGCCCACTCACCTCTTTTATCTTCACTTGTGCCACACCGTGGTGGTGGGGGAGTGACGACATCTGAGAGATTAAGATGAAACAACAGACCTGCACGTGGGGGAGGCTGTGACACAAATGTTCCCCTGG
>NW_020893385.1:0-1064 GCF_003945725.1 Corapipo altera
CCAGGGGAACATTTGTGTCACAGCCTCCCCCACGTGCAGGTCTGTTGTTTCATCTTAATCTCTCAGATGTCGTCACTCCCCCACCACCACGGTGTGGCACAAGTGAAGATAAAAGAGGTGAGTGGGCTGTTCTGTGGATGAATATTAAGACATGCCAGGAATGAATACTACACAAAGAATGGAGATACCTGAAGGCTATCCACAGTTAGGAAGAAATAAATGGCTGAAACGTTTATACAGTGGTCTTCAAACTTGAATTATCATGGTATTTACAGAATTGGCAGAGCTGGTTTGCTCCTGTTGCAGGATGAGAGCCAGGAGCTCGTGCAGACTACAAGCAGCATCCAGCCAGGCTGTCCCCACACCAGTGGGGTGTTCTGAGGCTGCTCTGTTGCAGCCCTTCCCCATGGAGGGCTTTCCCAACAGGGAGCTGTGAAGTCACCCTCACAGGTACTTCTGTGAGGTAGAGCTCTAAGTAAATGGACCCCTGCCACGAACTCACCAGAGCTTTTCTAAGAGGCTGGGTTTTTTCGCCATGGATATGACAGAGCTGGTGAGTGAGTCCGAGTTTGACCCTGAGAAGGCAGTATGCAGGTTTTGAAGCAGCACTTTTTAGGAAATGGTGTAATTTTTTCATTTGACAGTTGGGTAGGCACAAGTGTAAGGAGTCTCAATGAATATCTGTGGCCTGCAGCTCTTTAAAGAGCATTGGAAGGGTGTCCTGAAAGAAAGCTAAAGAAATTATACATTCTTTCCTCTGAGTAACCCAATCTGCCATTACATCAGACTTCCTTGGATTCAGCTTCAACAGTTGCTCTTCAGCCTGGTGCTGATCTCATCCAAATGTTTGGGTAGCTACCAGATGGCATTGTTTGCATCTGAGGTGAAGCGGATGTAAAGTTTGGAGTGATTTTTTAACTGCTGGTACTTCATCCCTGCTACGTTCCAATGCACACTGGAGGCTTACAGAGAACACAGTGTGACACAGCCATTCTAAGAGCAGAGCTGGAGTTGAGGTGCTAAAATAATAGCAGTTATTGAAAGCTAGTCAAATTTTATCCACA
>NW_020893386.1:0-1064 GCF_003945725.1 Corapipo altera
GACCGGCGGGGGGTTCGGCTGCGGTGCGTGGGGGGGTGGGGGGGTGGGGCCGGGGCTGCCGGTAAGTTGGCGGCGCGGTGGCGGCGGCCCCGGGGGAGCGGGCGCCGCGCGCGTTCCCATTGGCCGCCCCGCCGTCAGCTGCTCCTATTTTCTGCTGTCGCTTTTGGCGCTCGGCCATCCAGAAACAAACCACTTCGATGACTCCTAATAGTTATCGCCAGATGTACTAATACACAACAAATCACGGTCCGAGAGAGGGGGAGAGCAAATGAGTTCCTATTTCGTGAATCCCACTTTCCCGGGGAGCCTGCCCGGGGGCCAGGACTCCTTCCTCGGCCAGATCCCCCTGTACCCGGCGGGCTATGATGCTCTCAGGCATTTTCCGGCTTCGTACGGGGCAAGCAGCCTGCAGGACAAGACTTACACCTCACCCTGTTTCTACCAACAGTCCAACACCGTCATTGCTTGCAATCGGGCTTCCTATGAGTACGGAGCCTCTTGTTTTTATTCGGACAAGGACATTAGTAGCGCCTCTCCCTCCGGCAGTGGCAAACAGAGAGGGCCCGGGGACTACCTGCACTTTTCTCCCGATCAACAGTACAAATCCAGCGGCGGCCAAGCCAAAATTATAAATGACGAAGGTACCGACCGGAAGTACACGAGCCCTGTTTACCCCTGGATGCAGCGGATGAACTCCTGCGCTGGTAAGGCATCTCGATGCAATCAAGGGCGGAGGGGGGGGGAGGGCAGGAGGGAGGGAAAGGAAAAGTTTCTTTTCTTTTCTTTTCTTTTTTTTCCCCTATTTTGTTTGTTCTTAGATAAAGTCCAGACTGCTGGAGAAACATGGTTCCTGCAGGGCAATATGTAACATGAAACCTTCCCAGGTTATTTTAGACCTGGCACGTTGGCACCCTCGGAACGGTGGCTGAGATCCCAGTTTGTAGGTTCACTGGAGAAAGTTACTGAGGAATCCTTAGAAGTAGGGGAAAAAAAAAAAAAAAAGAAATAAAAAGGAGCAGAGCAGTTTTACCACTCTCTTAAAGCCACCCCAAAGCCTCTGCTCT
>NW_020893387.1:0-436 GCF_003945725.1 Corapipo altera
GGGGGGGGGAGCCGGGAGAACCCCCCCTCTGCGACCCCGGGGACCCCCAGGTGAGCTGGGGGGGCTGAGACCCCCAGAACCCCCCCCATTCTGTGGGGCAGAGACCCCCATGTTCCCCCCATTCCCCCCTCCCCTCCCCGGGGGTCTCAGCTTCCCCTGAGCTGTTCCCCCTGTGCCCCCCCAGCCCCGGTGGGTGTCGGTGTGGGGGTCCTTCGGCACCATCCTGGACTGGGGGGCCGATGCCGTCCCCCCCCCCGGCCGGGGGCTGGCCCGGGCACTGCAGTGGGGGACCCTCGCCAGGGAGGTGGGTCTGGGGGGTCTGGGGGTCCTGGGCCCATGGAGGGGATCCTAGGCTCACATTTGGGAGTTCGTGGAGGGGGGGGGTTTCTGGGGGGGCCCCTCACCCAGACTGTGAATCTGGGGGTGGCTCTGGGGG
>NW_020893387.1:536-1064 GCF_003945725.1 Corapipo altera
CCCCCCCCCAGAGCTCTGGACCTCGTTCCGGGGGCGCCGTTTGGGGGGGCGGGAGCTGCCCCTCCCCCCCGGCTACAGGGGGGTCCTGCTGAGGGGGGGGGAGCCGGGAGAACCCCCCCTCTGCGACCCCGGGGACCCCCAGGTGAGCTGGGGGGGCTGAGACCCCCAGAACCCCCCCCATTCTGTGGGGCAGAGACCCCCATGTTCCCCCCATTCCCCCCTCCCCTCCCCGGGGGTCTCAGCTTCCCCTGAGCTGTTCCCCCTGTGCCCCCCCAGCCCCGGTGGGTGTCGGTGTGGGGGTCCTTCGGCACCATCCTGGACTGGGGGGCCGATGCCGTCCCCCCCCCCGGCCGGGGGCTGGCCCGGGCACTGCAGTGGGGGACCCTCGCCAGGGAGGTGGGTCTGGGGGGTCTGGGGGTCCTGGGCCCATGGAGGGGATCCTAGGCTCACATTTGGGAGTTCGTGGAGGGGGGGGGTTTCTGGGGGGGCCCCTCACCCAGACTGTGAATCTGGGGGTGGCTCTGGGGG
>NW_020893388.1:0-482 GCF_003945725.1 Corapipo altera
CCTTCCCCCACAAAAGCCACACCCCCCGAGTACAAACTCCATTAACCCATCTGGGTTCAGCCCTTAATGATACTTTTTTGCCTTGATATGATCCCAAACTGAACTTTAAGTATTACCTGCTCCTAATTCAGATCTAACAGAGGGTTTTTACACCCTTTGGAGAGGGACACCACACCAGAATTCCACTTCCACACAACTGAGAAACACCCAAGAGGAACTTTAAGTTCTCCTTAATATTGATGGATTAACCAGTAGAGCTCACTCACCAAGAAACACACACCAAGCCAAAGCAAATCAAGTTTATTATATTCTCTAGGGCAGCCAAGTACAGATTTAGAAGCAGCACCGGGCAGGGCTGATTTCAGGGTTCACACACACACACAAACTGCTGCTCCCACCCACATCCTGTGAGCCACCCCCCCCCCTCCAGGATCGCCTCCCCTGGAATGCCCTGGGCCCACGGGGTCAGAGTGTGGCTTTTC
>NW_020893388.1:582-1064 GCF_003945725.1 Corapipo altera
CCTTCCCCCACAAAAGCCACACCCCCCGAGTACAAACTCCATTAACCCATCTGGGTTCAGCCCTTAATGATACTTTTTTGCCTTGATATGATCCCAAACTGAACTTTAAGTATTACCTGCTCCTAATTCAGATCTAACAGAGGGTTTTTACACCCTTTGGAGAGGGACACCACACCAGAATTCCACTTCCACACAACTGAGAAACACCCAAGAGGAACTTTAAGTTCTCCTTAATATTGATGGATTAACCAGTAGAGCTCACTCACCAAGAAACACACACCAAGCCAAAGCAAATCAAGTTTATTATATTCTCTAGGGCAGCCAAGTACAGATTTAGAAGCAGCACCGGGCAGGGCTGATTTCAGGGTTCACACACACACACAAACTGCTGCTCCCACCCACATCCTGTGAGCCACCCCCCCCCCTCCAGGATCGCCTCCCCTGGAATGCCCTGGGCCCACGGGGTCAGAGTGTGGCTTTTC
>NW_020893389.1:0-1064 GCF_003945725.1 Corapipo altera
AGAAATGAAAACATTCCCTATTCAGATTTAGCATCATCCCACCCCAGTAACAAAATTATTCCAAGAACTATTATGTACTGCAAGCATTTAAATCTATCTCGTCAGAGTGTAGGATACATTCAATAATGCCTTCATGAACAAAGAAGAAAGGTTCCTACTGGATTTTGATGCTTTTGGTTTGGTTCTTTGGTGGTGTGGGAAATATCCCTCTTTTTAAATTTAGAAAGACGGCATAAACTCAGGGAACAAAGAAACAAGGAAGAATTTATTCAACGCATTGGGTCTTTCTCGCACCGAGTTTCCAGGGGAAAGGTCCCTTTGGTTTAAATTCCATACATTTTATAGTTTCACAAAATCCCCACCCTTTTCAGATAAGTTTGATATATTCTTTTTTGCCTAAAAAGGTTGCTTTTCTCTGAAAAGGGGCTTTCCCTTCTTTCCAATTGGCCACTGGACATCCTTTGTCAAAAATGATGGATCTTCCTTTGTTCTTAGCCCAAAGAGAGAAGAGAAATCCCTGTGTACAAAATTCTCACATGGTCCCAAAAAAATTTAATTTTTAGGAATTTTTATATTTCCCTTATCAGGCCGAAAAAGTCCCTGATACCCAGTCCCAGTCTGAGACTTGAATATCTTACAACTTCGTGATACGCCTATAAAAAAATCATATTTTTATTTCTCATAGTGGGGTGGGGTTTTTTGGTTTTGTGGTTTTTTTTTTTTTTTAATTAGTTCTCTTCCAGGCAGGCCTCTATATTCCAGCTCAAAAATTTTAACACAGAATCAAACAGAACCCAAAAGCTTGGTAAAACCCTGTTTGTACCGTGTATCAGAAACTAGACTTTAGAGACATTTTATCTGTCACATACCCATTATTATCTCTTGGTTCCTCTTCAGTGTCACTCATTGGTAGCACTACTGAATTATCTGCTGCTCTGGAAACAAGTGGGTGCTGCTGGTTTTAGTCCTGCTGCTGCAATGGGTTAGAAATGGAAGCAGCTTAGGAGCCATCTGAACCCTCTCCTCCCTGCTCCCCTGTTTCAATTCCCTAATTGGTTTTGGGC
>NW_020893390.1:0-1064 GCF_003945725.1 Corapipo altera
TCAGTAGAGTCAGGGACAGTCACCATTCTGTCCTTTTCAAGGTTGGAGAGTTACACACAATAACAAAAGGGTCATTTCACAAAAGGCCACTTTCTTGTTCAGTTTGCATAGATTTTCTCAACTAGGCTATTCAGACGGGCAGGTAACCCCAGGGCACAGTTATTCCTTTGTGTCCTGCCAGGGACACTGGCTCAACTTGGAAGTTCAAAACTCCTTTTCCAGTTGTCAGTGGCTGGGCTGAAGCACCATGTGATGGAAGGACACCAGCCCTCCCACAGTCTTCAGCCACGAAAAGCAAGCTTGCTCTCATCACAAGTTCTAAATTACACCAAAGGCAATGCTAATGTAGTCTGGCACTTACTGATTTAATTTCTTCAGGCCCGGCGGCTCCAACAACAGCCACGAGTTCATTGTCCACTTACTCTTCTTCAACGTCTTGTCCGGAAATACAGGGAGCCAGAAGAGGTTCTGGTGTCGCATTTGTGCCCTGGGGACAGTCAGTAGAGTCAGGGACAGTCACCATTCTGTCCCTTGCAAGGTTGGAGAGTTACACACAATAACAAAAGAGTCATTTGACACAAGGCCACTTTCTTGTTCATTTTTCATGCATGGCAAGAACTGGCTGCTCAGGAACTTGCAGCTCTGAAGGACACCAAAGGCAGTGCTAACCAAAGCTGGCACTTCCTGATTTCATTCCTTCAGGCTTTGCTTTGACGTTTTCCTTCTCTGCTTGCTCCTTACTCTCTTGTCCAGAAACAGAGGGAGCCAGCAGAGGTTCTGGTGATGCTGTTGTGATGCTCCCTGCAAGGAATTTCCTGGCTACATCGAACCGAGGACTCTTGCTAGTGAGACTATTGGATTTTTCTAAAAATGGATGCTGCCCAAAGGAAAAAAACAAAGAAAGAAAGGAGCCATTACTTTCCAAATGCAGTTGCCCACAGGTTCCAGCGGGATTCGTCTGGTTAGCAGCAATACACATCAGGAGGACTGCGGGCACCATCTACACCTCCAGCTTCGTGTCCAGGACCTTGCTATCCCAGGCAAACATGGCCCATAAGGCCATT
>NW_020893391.1:0-1064 GCF_003945725.1 Corapipo altera
GGGATTGATAGAGATTTATGGAATTTATAGGGATTTATGGGATTTATAGGGATTTATGGGATGCATGGGATTTATTGGGATTTTTGGGATTTATGGGATTTATGGGATTTATGGGATTTATAGAGATTTATGGGATTTATGGGATTTATAGGGATTTAGGGGATTTATAGGGATTTATTGGGATTTATGGGATTTATGGGATTTTTGGGATTTATGGAATTTATAAGGATTTATAGGGATTTATTGGGATTTATGGGATTTATGGGATTTATGGAATTTATAAGGATTTATAGGGATTTATTGGGATTTATGGGATTTATGGGATTTTTGGGATTTATGGAATTTATAAAGATTTATAGGGATTTATGGGGATTTATAGGAATTAATAGGATTTATAGGATTTATGGGATTTATGGGATTTATTGGGATTTATGGGATTTATAGGGATTTATAGAATTTATGGAATTGATAGGGATTTATAGGGATTGATGGGATTGATGGGATTAATGGGATTTATGGGATTTATAGGGATTGATGGGATTTATGGGAATGGAGAGAAAATTATGGGATTTAGGGAATTTATGGGGATTTATAGAATTTATGGAATTTATAGGGATTTATGGGATTTATAGGGATTTACGGGATTCATTGGATTTATGGGATTTATTGGATTTATGGAATTTCTTGGGATTTATAGCATTTATAAGATTTATGGGATTTATAGGAATTTATGGGAATTTTTCCCTCAACCATCCTCTCTCCATCCCCCCTCTCCCCTCTCCATCCTCCCCCTCCCTCACCCTCCAGCCCCTCCCCGCACCCTGCACCCTCTCCCCTCTCCATCCTCCCCCTTCCCGCCCTCTCCCCCTCTCCCTGCTCCATCCTCTCTCCATCCGCCCTCTCCCTCCCCCATCCTCCCCCTCCCTCCCCCTCCAGCCCCTCCCCGCACCCTCCACCCTCTCCCCTCTCCATCCTCCCCCTTCCCGCCCTCTCCACCCTCTCCCTGCTCCATCCTCACCCTCCTCACCCCCTGCACCCTCTCACCTCTCCATCCTCCCCCTCCC
>NW_020893392.1:0-1063 GCF_003945725.1 Corapipo altera
ATTTTACAGCAATTCCTCATGAAGAGAATCCTCTTCCATGATATCCGTGTTCCTTCACTGACTGGGACCCATCCTTGATAAGTTCTGGGCAAAAATAAACGGGAAAACTGAAGAAACTGTAATAGAAAAAAACATGGACACTGTATCAGGATGTCTGGAAATACGTGAAATAGGAAGAGGAAGAACAAGATAATGATCCCAAGCTAAGAAATCCCTAATCCTCAGTAAAGATAAGGTGAAACCTGGTTTAATGGAAGGTCCCTGCCCATGGCAGGGGGTTGGAAAATAAGATGATTTTTAAGGCCCCTTCCAACCCAAACCAGATCAGGATTTTGTGATTCTTTGAAAACAATGTTTTGGTTGGCCTTTGTAATCCTGGGTGTCTATAAATGTTTAATCCCACACTCTTTCTTTTTACCAGGTCCACTCAAAAACAACTAAATCATTCAAAAAAACCAGCTAAAAATGAAAATATGGACAAAACCCTCCATGAATAATATCTGAATAGGACATACATTAGGATGGGGCACACACACATACAGCACAGATATAATTTCTGACACCCAAAGATGGACAAAGACCCAAGATCCACGAAAATATCTCCTGTCCCAGGCTAATTTGTGCCATGACCTGGCAACTGAATGGATCTTGTGGAATATTCAGTTGTGAAGGAAGAGAGAGCTGTGGAGATGGGCAGTGCCCAGGAAGAGATGGGCATGTGGGAGGTGGCACTTCCCAGCTGAGCCAACAGATGATCCAAAATGCCCAAAACGACTCAATAAAATAAATGTACCAGGCCTGCTCCCATTTTTCATGGCAGGAGGAGAAAGATGAGATGATGTAGGACATGAGAAAGACATTAATTTCACCCATTTTCAGGTTTTTTTTTTAGTTCCAGGGGCTGTGGCAGCCCGGATTTAAGGCTGGACCTGGTGGGGTAGCACTGCTGGAATCTGGGCAATCCTAAATCCCAGGAAAATACGAAGACAGCACCCTTCTAAAGCACAAATTCCTGGCCAACAGCTGCTCCTTTCCCTACCAGCACTCCTGTTTTCCCTCAGGC
>NW_020893393.1:0-1063 GCF_003945725.1 Corapipo altera
CCGAGCGCGGCCCCGGCGGGCAGGGGGCACCCGGATCCCGCGTGGTCCCGCACGGAGCCGCGGAGCCGCCGCACCTGAGCGCGGAGCCCCGCGGCCGCCGCCGCCAGAGCCGCGTTCTGCGCCCGCAGCCCCCGCACCCGCTGCTCCAGCCGCGCGATCCTCTCCAGCTTCCTCCGCCGGCACCGGCTCGCAGCCAGGCGGTTCCGCAGCCGCCGCCGCTCCGCCTGCAGCCGCTCCGGGGAATCCCCCCCGGCAGCCGCCGCCGCCTCCGAGCCGGGAGCGGGGACCCCCCCCCCGCCGCCGCCAGGAAACGGGGGACCCCCCCCCGCACCCCCACCGCCCCCTCCTCCTCCTCCTCCTCCCATCATCGCCGGAGGCTCCGGCAGCGCCACGTTGGGCGGCCCCGGGTGGTTGAGCTCGCCCAGGGCTTGCGAGAAGCCGCCGGGGAAGGGGTCGCGCTCGCCCGGAGCCGCCGCGTAGAAGAAGCCGCCGCCGGTGCCCGAGGAGGAGGAGCCGAAGAAGCCGTCGGGGGGTCCCGGGGGGGGTTTGAGCGGGCGGAAAGGCTCCGGGGGGGGGGTGGCCGTGGCCAGGGGACCCCCCAGAGCCCCCCCGTAGTCCGGGTCGGGGCGGCAGAAGGCGAAGGGCGCGGGGCGGTAGAACGGCGGCTCCATCGCGGGCGGGAGGACGGGACTCGAACCCGCGGCCCCCGAGACGGGAGGGTTTTAATGAACCACCCCCCCCCAAACCCCCCCCGGGGCGGAAACGGGCCCTGATTGGAGGGGAGGGGGAGGGACACGCCCACACCGGGGCAAAGGACACGCCCCCAAGCGCAAAGGACACGCCCACTCGGGTGGGACACGCCCACTCTCCGGGAGACACGCCCCCTCCCAGGGGGAAGGGGCGGGGCCTGGGGGGGGACAGGTGAGGAAAGGGGGGCAGGTAAAGGGGGACAGGAGAAGGGACAGGTAAAGAGGGGACAGGTGAGAGAGGGGAACAGGTAAAGGGGGGACAGAAAAGGGGACAGGTGAGGGGGGACAGGTAAAGGGGGACAGGTGAGGGGGGA
>NW_020893394.1:0-1063 GCF_003945725.1 Corapipo altera
AGTGGACCAGTATGGACCAGTATGGACCAGTACAGACCCCTTTAAACGCCCCCCATCAGTACAAACCAGTATCACTCTAACAGACCCTCCCAATCCCCCCCCACCCCCCCACCCCCCCCAATTCCCCCCCAGTGCCCCCAGCCTGACCCCCCGAAGGCGATGACGAGCCGTCTCAGCCGCCGTCCCTCCCCCTCCGGGAAGTCCCCGTGCAGGAAGAAGGTTTTGTCCTCAAAAAAGTCTGTGGGGGGAGGGGCAGGGTCAGAAATTGGGGAGTCCTGGGGGTGTGGGAGGGGCGGGGGGAGGGGCACCCACCGGGCAGGGGGGGGATGGGCTCCTCGGGCCCCTCCCCCTCCTCGCTGTTCTCCTCGGTGGAGCCTCCGTAGGGGTCGTCCCTGGGGTGGGGGAGGGGTCAGGGGGCGTGGCCATTTTGACCCCACCCCTTCCCCACGCCCCAATAAACTCACTCCTCCGGTTGGCTGTCGCTGTCACCTGACTCGGGGGGCGTGGCCGGGGCTGTGGCGGGTGGGGGAGGGGCAGGAGGTGCCCCCGCCCCTTTTTTGGTGTTGGGGGATGGGCGGGGCCGTGGAGGGGGCGGGGTGTCCTCAGGCTCCTCCTCCTCCTCACTGCCCGAGGAGGTGGAGCCATCCAGGAGGTACCTGAGGGGGGAGGGGCAGGGAGGCCACGCCCATCGTGGGTGTGTCCTCCCAATGGGCGTGTTCCCCCAGGTACAGGTGTGTCACCAGGTGTGTCCCCTGGTACAGGTGTGTCCCCCCAGGTGTGCCCCTGTCCCCAGGTGTGTCCCCCCAGGTGTGTCCCATGGTACAGGTGTGTCCCCCCAGGTGTGCCCCTGTCCCCAGGTGTGTCCCCCCAGGTGTGCCCCTGTCCCCAGGTGTCCCCAGGTGTCCCCAGGTGTCCCTTACGGGCCGCAGGGCAGTCTCCTCTGCTCCCTCTGGCAGTCCCAGACCCAGTCGGGCCCCACCACGACCCCCCCGAGCTGCCGGGCCCGGGTGGCCTTGGGGGTCCTGGGGAAGGCGCACCTGTGGGGGAGGGAGGGGTCGGGGGG
>NW_020893395.1:0-1063 GCF_003945725.1 Corapipo altera
CCTCCTGTGGGAGGGATCTCTCCTTGAGAGGGATGATCCCCTTGGGAGGGATCTCGGAGGGATGATCTCCTTGGGAGGGATGATCCCCTTGGGAGAGATGATCCCCTTGGGAAGGATCTCTCCTTGGGAAGGATGAGCCCTTGGGAGGGATGATCTCTTTGGAAGGGATCTCTCCTTGGGAGGGATGAGCCCCTTGGGAGGGATGAGCCCCTTGGGAGGGATCTCTTCTTGGGAGAGATGATCCCCTTGGGAGAGATGATCTCTTTAGGAGGGGTGATCCCCTTGGGAGGGATCTCTCCTTGGGGGGGATCTCTCCTTGGGAGGGATGATCCCCTTGGGAGAAATCCTTCCTTGGGAGGGATGAGCCCCTTGGGAGGGATGATCTTTTTGGAAGGGATCTCTCCTTGGGAGGAATGAGCCCCTTGGGAGGGATGACCCCTTGGCAGGGATGCTCTCCTGGCTCACCAGCAAAATGAAGTGACATTTTAAGGAGGGTAGATGGGCCAGGGGTAAGCTCTGCACAGCCACCCTGCAGAAGCACATCCTGGAGTTTTCCCAGTGTTTCAGTGAAGGTTGGAAAACCCTCAAGAGAGCAACAGTCAGAAATTCTCCAGATGTCATCAGGATGGTGATGACAGGAAATGTTTTGTGGCATTTCCCACAAAAGCAATGCCCTTCTCTGCCTGTGTTCCTGCAGGGACTGCAGGTACAGGGTGTTGGGAACACGGCAGGAAGATGAGGATGTCCCTTCAGGGGAGGCATCAGAGCTGCCTGAGCCTTAACCAAAAATATAGAGGGAGAAAACAAAGGAAGTTGAAAGTTCCTGAAGGCTTTCTCCTGTGGGGGGCAAAGGGGAGGGTGTTTCTATGTGCCTGGAGGGGCAGAGATATTGGGACTGGAGGGAAAAGGAGAAAAGAAAATGTTGCACCTATCTCCAAGAAACAGGATCCAGTTTCACTTCACTGCATGTTCCTATTATTACAGAACCCCAAATTATTGCCTGCAATTATTCACTGACTCCTCAGTAACTATCAATCCAATTCAACCACTCAATTCAATCAAT
>NW_020893396.1:0-346 GCF_003945725.1 Corapipo altera
GGATGGGCGGCCAGGGGGGTCCAGGCGGGTGTTTGTCGGTGCCGGAGATCCCGGGATCTCCCTGATCCCACCGGGCTGGGCAGCCAGGGGAGGCTCTGGGTGCCCGGTGAGCGCGCTCCGGGTTCCCCAGGATCGGGCAGCGCTCTCCCCGATCCCCCGGGGGCCGGGCGGGGCTCTCGGGGCGGCGAAGCGGCCGCGCAGGGAACGGGCGCTCCGGGGAAAGACGGGGAAGGAGGAGGAGGAGGAGGAGGGAGGAGAGAGATCCCAAACCCAACCCTTCATCCCGCGCGGGGGAGCCGGGGGGGAAGGGGTCCCCGGGGAGCGTTCCCGGTACCTATGGTGGTGA
>NW_020893396.1:446-1063 GCF_003945725.1 Corapipo altera
ACTGGACGCCGGCCTTGTGCGGCTTGAGCTTGAGCACGACCCACTCGAGCTCGCGGTAGCTCTCGGCGCTGAGGTTGTACTTGCTCTTGAGCTCCTGGCTCTTGGCCTCCAGCCGCCGCTTCTCCGCCGTCTCCTCCTCCGACTCGAGCGCGTCGAAGACGGCGGCTCCCACCAGCAGGTAGGTGAAGGTGCAGAGGATGAGCGCCAGGGTCCGCGCGTTCTGCCGCTTCATCCTGCGGCCGCGCCGGGGGGAGGCGGCGGCGGCGGAGCCGGCTGGGGCATCGCGGCGGCCGGGCGGGCGGGGGAGGGAGGGGGAGGGAGGGAGGGGAAGGGAAGGGAGGGAGGGAGGGGGGCGGGAGAGGGGGCGGGTGGGGGCGGAGCTGTCCTTCAGCACCACCGCCCCGGCTCGGAGAGAGCGGCGGGGCCCCCCTCCCTCCTCCGCCACCGCCGGCGGCCGCGCCGCGCCCCGGGAGCGGAGCTGGGACCCGCATTCCCGCTGGGAATGGCACAGGAGGCTGTACCCCAAACCTGCATCCCACCCCTCCCTGACCCGCATTCCCACCGGGAATGGCACGGGAGGCTGCGCCCCAAACCTGCATTCCAACCCCCCGAAACGC
>NW_020893397.1:0-509 GCF_003945725.1 Corapipo altera
CCAATCCCCCCCCTCCAGTCCCCCAGGTTTCGGGGCGCAGCCCCCCCTCCCTGAGCAGCCCCAGGAACCCCTCGCGCAGCCCCCGACTGGGCACCACGTCGGCGTCCACCAGGAGCACGAAGCGGCCCCCCCGCCCCGATCCGGGGGGGCCCGGACCCCCATCCCGGCCGGGGGGTCCCCCCTTTCCGGTGGCCGCCCCCCCCCAGGCCACGTTCCGCAGGGGGTTCCCCGGGGGACGGCCCCCCCAGGGGGTAGCTGGGGGGGTCCCCGGCCCCCAAGGGCCCCGGGGCCCCCCCCGCCCCCCCCGGGGTTGGGGGGGGCGGGGCGGGGGGGGGGGGGGCAGCGCCCAAGGGGAGGGCGACGCCGCCCCCGCCGCGACCACCACGTGCAGCCTCAGGCGGCCCCGCAGCCCCCGGCAGGGCCCCCCCAGGAGCGCCAGCAGCTCCTCCAACCCCCCCCGGGGCACCCCGAAAACGGCCACCGAGAGGGGACCCCCCCAGGGCCCCCCC
>NW_020893397.1:609-1063 GCF_003945725.1 Corapipo altera
GGAGACGCCCCCGGCCCATCGGGGCGGACTGGGGGGGACTGGGAGGGGTCTGGGGGCACTGGGGAGGGGTACTGGGGATGCTGGGGGGCACTGGGAGGGGGCTGGGGGGGACTGGAAGGGATCTGGGGACACTGGGTGGGGGACTGGTGGCTACTGGGAGGGGGTGGAGGGGGTTTCTGGGGGCACTGAGAGGGGACTGGGGGCTACTGGGAAGGTACTGGGGGCTACTGGGGGTCACTGGGGGGGGGCAGGGGGGGGGGGGGGGGGGGGGGGGGGGGGGTTACTGGGCGGGTGCTGGGGGTCGCTGGGAGCAGCGCTGAGCCAGGACCAGCAGGACATGCTGGAAGCACCGCGGCACCACTGGGACCAGTAAGGGTTTACTGGGACCAGTCCGGGCTTGCTGGGAGCTCTATGGGTGCCGGACCGCGACGGGGAGGGGTGAGCGGGACCAGTT
>NW_020893398.1:0-1063 GCF_003945725.1 Corapipo altera
CCCCCCCAGTGACCCCCCGTGCCCCCACCCCAGCAATCCAACGGGAGCCGCGTCCACGCCCTGTACTCGACCCCGTCCTGTTACCTGCGGGAGCTGCACCGAGCCAACCTCACCTGGTGAGGGACGGGGGGACAGGTGGGACCCAGGTGGGACCCAGGTGGGACAGGTGTGATCCAGGTGTGTCCCAGGTGGGACAGGTGTGATCCAGGTGTGTCACAGATGTGACCCAGGTGGGACAGGTGTGTCACAGATGTGACCCAGGTGTGTCCCAGGTGGGACAGGTGTGATCCAGGTGTGTCCCAGGTGGGACAGGTGTGTCACAGATATGGCCCAGATGGGACAGGTGTGTCACAGATGTGACCCAGGTAGGACCCAAGTGTCACAGGTGTATCACAGGCATGACCCAGGTGTGACTCAGGTGGCACAGGTGTGATCCAGGTGTGTCCCAGGTGGGACAGGTGTGACCCAGGTGTGATCCAGGTGTGACAGGTGTGTCATAGGTGTGCACCAGGTGTCACAGGTATGACCCAGGTGTGACCCAGGTGTGACACAGGTGTGACAGGTGTGCCCCAGGTGTGTCCCACGTGTCCCAGGTGTGTCCCAGGTGTGTCCCAGGTGTCCCAGGTGTTCCCCAGGTGTACCCCAGGTGTCCCAGGTGTGTCACAGGTGTGTCCCAGGTGTCCCAGGTGTGTCCCAGGTGTGCCCCAGGTGTCCCAGGTGTCCCAAGTGTGTCCCAGGTGTGTCCCAGGTGTCCCAGGTGTGTCCCAGGTGTACCCCAGGTGTCCCAGGTGTGTCACAGGTATGTCCCAGGTGTCCCAGGTGTGCCCCAGGTGTCCCAGGTGTCCCAGGTGTACCCCAGGTGTACCCCAGCTGTCCCAGGTGTGTCCCAGGTGTCCCAGGTGTCCCAGGTGTGCCCCAGGTGTCCCAGGTGTGTCCCAGGTGTGTCCCAGGTGTGTCACAGGTGTGTCCCAGGTGTGTCCCAGGTGTGTCCCAGGTGTGTCACAGGTGTCCCAGGTGTGTCCCAGGTGTGTCCCAGGTGTGTCCCAGGTGTGTCACAGGTGTG
>NW_020893399.1:0-1063 GCF_003945725.1 Corapipo altera
CCTAGGCTGACAAACCAACTGCACCATAAACCCAAAGCTTCCAGGTTCAATTTCCTGGAAGTAAAGGTTGTAGTTTCTGTTTTCAGCCGTGCCTCCCAACTGACAACCCGACTCCCAGAATTGCATCCAAACAAAGATTCCTCCCACACCAAAGGTGCCAGCACAGAGACCTCTTGCTGCCCATGGAGTCCCCAGGGAGACACACTAACTGCAGTACCTGGTCAAAATTTCCAGGAGTTCTTTCCTGGGGAGAAGGGCTGTTCTTTCCTGTTTTAAGACCTACCTCCCAACTGACAGCCCGACTCCCAAAATTACAGACAAACAAAGACTCCTTCCACACCAAAGGCAACAGAACAGAAAGTTCTTGCTGCCCACAGAGTGCCCACGCTGACCCACCAAGTACACCACAAAGCCAAAGATTCCAGGCTTTCTTTCCTACTGAGAAGGCCTGTTGTTTCCTATTTTCAGTCCTGCCTCCCAACTGTCAAACTGACTCCCAAAATTGCATACGGTTGAAGATTCCTCCCACAACAAAGGTGCCAGCACAGAAAGTTCTTGCTGCCTAAGGAGTCTCCAGTCTCACCCACCAAATGAACAACAAAACCACACTTTCCAGGCTTCCTTTTTTGGGGAGAAGTGCTTTTGTGTCCTGTTTTCACACCTGCCTCCCAACTGCCAGCCTCACTCCCAAAATTGCATACGCACGATGATTTCTCTCCAACCAAAGGTGCCAGCACAGAAAGATCTAGCTGCTCATTCATTCCCCAGGCTGACAAACCAACAGCACCATAAACCCAAAGCTTCCAGGTTTAATTTCCTGGAAGTAAAGGTTGTAGTTTCTGTTTTCAGTCGTACCTCCCAACTGACAACCCGACTCCCAGAATTGCATCCAAACAAAGATTCCTCCCACACCACAGTTGCCAGCACAGAAAGCTCTTGCTTCTCATCGAGTCCCCAGGCTGCTCCACCAACTGCCCCACAAAGTCAAAACTTCCAGGCTTTCTTTCCTGGGGATAACGCCTGCTGTTTCCTATTTTAAGCCCTGTCTCACCACTGCCAGCTC
>NW_020893400.1:0-1062 GCF_003945725.1 Corapipo altera
GTTGCACATTGCATGAACATCACAAGTTGTAATAAGAATTCAACTTGTTTTATAATTGTCTATAATTCCAGCCTTTAGTTTAGACAAAAAAATAACTGCGCCAAACAGAAATATTAAGCCTTGTGTTACCTCCCATTAAGCTGCAGCTCTGGGACTGCTGAGACTCCAGGAAGGGCTGGTGGACATGAATTAGCTGCTGATTCTTCTACAGGCTTCACTCCTACCCTTACCTAGGTGTGAAATTGTCTAGTTCACTTCCCAAGCACAATTCCCAAAACCCTCTGAACGGAGGAGCTGCTTTCAATAGAGGAAATCGGTCGACATAAGTGAATAGCTGAGTGGAGCATTGATGTGGTCTGCTGTTCTTGCCTTTTCCCAGTGAGGATTGGGGCCAAGATACAGAGGAGTTGTTACTCTCCCTGTGCATGCCCAGAATTTCCTACATGTACCTGAAAGGACATAGTGAACCTATGGAGATATGCTCCCAGAGGGTCTTGCAAAACCCATCTGGAAAGGCAAGATTTATATTTTGCGTACCTGACAGATCTCCCACACCTGAATGGGGTTAGTCTGTTGAGCAGTGCCGCAGATGTTGTTGCAGAAAAGGCATGTTGAGTGTCATGGTAATTGGCTGGTTGATTACGTGGAAGGTATTAACTACTGAACAGCCTGTAAAGATTTGTTTAACTGGGAAACTCACAGAAAACTTCACTGAAACATTCTGATTAAGATTTAAAAAATACTTGAGGATCTTTTCTAGCTGTTTGTGCAATGTGGGTGTAAAGTCAATTGTAAGTCATATTATCGTCTTCTCAAAGGATAAAAATACTCCAAATTTCATAGTAATATAGGTGAACTGTTGAGAATGCCAAAGGTTCGTTTTCTCTGTGGTCCAGTTTGCTCTGTTGACAAAGAGGAAACCGTGTGGTTAATATTACTAGAGAAAGTACACACTTTTATTGATGGCACTGCTTTCTTTTACTTGGTTTTGAAAGACATGGATTTACTTAGCAAAAATCCAGATGCAGATGATTAGATGAAAGGGAAAACCAGCAAAAACAA
>NW_020893401.1:0-1062 GCF_003945725.1 Corapipo altera
TGCCCAAGTGTTTCATTTAACACCCCATTTTCTTTCACATGAACCCAGTTCTTGGATGCCAACTTCACGACTCAAGGTGAAAAATCTTGATTGAAGGAAAAAAAAAACCAAAAAAAAAAAAAAAAAAAGCTGACACCAGAGCTAGAAAGGGGGAAATACAAGTCTTTCTCTCTGGGTATAACCTTACCAATCTCGGTTTTGTCCCCACAGCAGTGGGAGCCCTCAGTACAGCTTCTTCCAGTCATGCCCAGACATGATAATTCAACAGTTTGTGCCCTACCTGAGCCTAGATCAGGTCAGCAGTTCAGCTCACCAGGTGTACAATCCTCAAGTAGTAAAATGACACTTCCTTAGGCAGCTTCCCAGTAAAGCTGCTATTTATTAATCAAATTCTGTCTGTGTTACTTCGGCATTCAGGTAAAATTGCATTCTGTGACTTCCACAATTGGAGAAGGGAAGATTCTTTCATTATACAAAAACAGGAAGGATGAGATTCTATAGCCTTGGCCATTAACCAAAATTCAACTGGATTAGGCCTTGAGACAGCTCAACTAATCACACCCTGCTTGCAGGGAGGGGATGTACCAGAGACTCCCAGAGGTCCTGCCTGATGTAAACTACTTCATGAGTGTTGAAGATTCTGAGAGCTTGGACTCTATTGATTCTGAGTTTAAATCCAAATATGCCATAAACTCTCATGGGATAGTTTCCCACTCCACACAGCAAAGCAGAGATTTCCATCACCAGCATTCAGTGCCTTCCTCTTCTCAATGCAAAGCCAGCTCCTGTGCCAGCCCATATACTCTGACTGCACTACCTGCTTCCTAGCCTAGAGCTCAGGAGCTTGAAAGTCAAGGTGACCAAGTATCCCAAGTTTATGAATCATCAGAGCCTTGAGTGAGAAGTGCCTGGCAGCTACAATTTCCCACCAACTTCATCCAAAAAAAAAAATATTACATCACTTCAAATTTTTCTCCAAATTTGTAAAGAGAGAAAATATTATTGACAAAGAACAACAACAAACAAAATCATCCTCCAGTGCTAAAGCAACTAGCTCACAGC
>NW_020893402.1:0-443 GCF_003945725.1 Corapipo altera
CCATGATGGCGGCGCGGGCGGGCGGCGGGCGCTGAGGCGGCGGCGGAGCCGGCGGAGCCCACGGTCAGTGCGGGGGGCCCGGCCCGGGGGTGCCTCCCCCGCCGTCCCGCCGCACCCCGGGCACGGGGAGAGCGGCGCTGCCCGCCTGGGGCGCGGCGGGCACTGCCCGGAGCCGAGCCCCGCGGTGCGGAGGGCGGGGAGGGGAGGGGGGGCGGCTGCGGGAGAAACGGGACCCCGGGGACCGGGAGGGGGTTTTTGGGAGAGGAGGAGGGGGAGCCCGGGGAATGGGGTAGGTTTGGGGGTGGACGTGGCGCACGGGGCAGGTGGGAGCAGGATCCGAGGGGATCCGATGTCCCGGGGCGTGGGGTGGGATGGGGCTCTGGGGCGGGGTGGGGGAGGATGGGATGTGGGGGGCAGGATGGGATGTGGGGGGCAGGATGGGA
>NW_020893402.1:453-1062 GCF_003945725.1 Corapipo altera
GATGGGATGTGGGGGGCAGGATGGGATGTGGGGGGCAGGATGGGATGCGCTGCCGGGATGGGGTGCCCGGGGTGGGAATGGGGTGCCCGGCATGGGATGGGGTGGAATGGGATGGGATCCGGGGGTGGGATGGGGTGCCGGGGATGGGGTGCCCAGGGTGGCCTGGGGTGCCGGGAGTGGGTTGGGGTGCCGGGACGGGGGGTCAGGCCGGGCTCAGGGGGTGTCGGACAGGAGGAGGGGGCTCTGTGCGGGGGGGTCTGTGCGGGGGGGTCTGTGCGGGGGTGCCCCGCGGGGCACGGGCATCCCCCCCAGGCAGACCGGGGGGATTTGGGATGCGGGGTTTGGGGGAGCGGCTCCTAACGGAGTGGGGGGTCAGGGCTGGGCAGACACCCGGGGCTGGGGTCGGGAGGATCCCGGCTGAGCTCAGCTGAGCCCGCCCGGACGGGGTTAATGCCACCGAGCTCCGCGGGTCGCTCTTCCCCCCCCTCCGGTCCCGCTTCTCAGCACAACGCACACATCCCCCGTGTCCCTCTTTCCCCTTCCTCTCCTTGTCCTTCCATGTCTCGGGGAAGCAGGGGTTGCGATCTGAAGCCTTTCCCCCCCCCCCCC
>NW_020893403.1:0-1062 GCF_003945725.1 Corapipo altera
TTTGGGGGACAAGGACAGGGGCTGGGGACGGGGGCTCTGGGCTGGGGACAAGGTTTGGGGACGGGCTGTGGGCTGGGGACAAGGGCTGGGACAGGGCACAAGAGCTGTGGGGTCGGGACGGGGGCTGCGGGCAGGGACGGCGGGAGGGTTTGGACAAGGGGGCTGCAGGCAGGGGTTGGGGACAGGGGTTGGGGACAGGGGTCAGGGGTCCCCGGGCCAGCCCGGGGGTCGCACTCACCGTCGGGGTCCGGCGTCAGCAGGTCCGTGGTCGCTGCCAGCTCTGCCCGCACCGCCCGCAGCTCCGCCCGCCCCTGCACGTCTGGGAGGGGGGGAACCGTGACGGGACCCCTGAGCCCTGCCGGGGGACCCCCGACCCCTGCCCAGGAACCCCCGACCCTCCTGACCCCTGATCCCTCCTGACCCCCGACCCCTGCCCGGGCACCCCCGACCCCTGCCAATATACCCGGCACACCCCTGCCCCCTGCTCAGGAACTCCCGATCCTTCCTGACCCCCGATCGCTTCCCAGGGACCCCCAGTTGGGGGGGAGCAGCCGTGATGGGACCCCCGACCCCTGCCCGGGCACCCCCGACCCTCCCGATCCCTGCCCAGGGACCCCCCAGCTCCGCCCGGCCCCACCCGTCTGGGGAGGGGGGGAGATGTGATGGGACCCCCGACCGCTGCCCACGGCCCCCGGACCCTGCTGGGTCCTGCCCACGGCCCCCTGCCCCCCCCAGCCCCTCCCGGCCCCCTGCCCACACCCCCTGCCCCCCCCAGCCCCTCCCCAACCCCGCCGTGCCCCCGGTGTCACTCACAGAGGGTGCCCAGCGCTGCCAGCGCAGCCCCCAGCAGCAGCAGGACCCCCGTGCCCACCGCCCAGAGGCACAGGGGGCACCCCCGCGGGGCAGGGGGCTCCCCCCGGGCGCGGGGGGGCCCGTAGCCGATCTCCAGGGTCTCGTACAGGTCGGTGGCCATGGCACCGGGAGCCACCCAGGAACGGGAACCGATGCCGGGGAACGGTTCGTGCCACCCCCGGCGTCACAAGTGTCCCCACGCCCTAACCC
>NW_020893404.1:0-481 GCF_003945725.1 Corapipo altera
GGTGAGCTCATTTGGGGTGTCCTGTTTTTGGGGGTGTCCTGTATTTTGGGTTAAGCTGATTTGGGGTGTCCTGTATTTTGGGTTAAGCTCATTTGGGGTGTCCTGGGTTTGGGGGTATTCTGGTTTTGGGGGTGTCCTGTATTTTGGGTTAAGCTGATTTGGGGTGTCCTGTATTTTGGGTTAAGCTCATTTGGGGTGTCCTGGGTTTGGGGGTATTCTGGTTTTGGGGGTGTCCTGTATTTTGGGTTAAGCTGATTTGGGGTGTCTTGGTTTTGGGGGTGTCCTGTATTTTGGGGTGAGCTCATTTGGGGTGTCTTGGTTTTGGGGGTGTCCTGGTTTTGGGGGTGTCCTGTATTTTGGGGTGAACTCATTTGGGGTGTCCTGGTTTTGGGGGTGTCCTGTATTTTGGAGTGAGCTCATTTGGGGTTTCCTTCTTTTGGGGGTGTCCTGTATTTTGGGGTGAGCTCCTTTGGGGTGTCCT
>NW_020893404.1:581-1062 GCF_003945725.1 Corapipo altera
GGTGAGCTCATTTGGGGTGTCCTGTTTTTGGGGGTGTCCTGTATTTTGGGTTAAGCTGATTTGGGGTGTCCTGTATTTTGGGTTAAGCTCATTTGGGGTGTCCTGGGTTTGGGGGTATTCTGGTTTTGGGGGTGTCCTGTATTTTGGGTTAAGCTGATTTGGGGTGTCCTGTATTTTGGGTTAAGCTCATTTGGGGTGTCCTGGGTTTGGGGGTATTCTGGTTTTGGGGGTGTCCTGTATTTTGGGTTAAGCTGATTTGGGGTGTCTTGGTTTTGGGGGTGTCCTGTATTTTGGGGTGAGCTCATTTGGGGTGTCTTGGTTTTGGGGGTGTCCTGGTTTTGGGGGTGTCCTGTATTTTGGGGTGAACTCATTTGGGGTGTCCTGGTTTTGGGGGTGTCCTGTATTTTGGAGTGAGCTCATTTGGGGTTTCCTTCTTTTGGGGGTGTCCTGTATTTTGGGGTGAGCTCCTTTGGGGTGTCCT
>NW_020893405.1:0-1061 GCF_003945725.1 Corapipo altera
CCACGGTCCACCAGGATGCATTTCTCCTGCTTCCCCCTCTCCTTGCAGCCCAGGGCTGTGGCTCCCGTACCTGTCCGGGGTGTCCCATAGACGATGATGGCAATCCCTCTGGGCATTTGGGCTCTGAGCTCTTCTGAAACGGGATTGGTGTCGAGGTAGCGCCTGACGGCCTGATGGATGGGCCTGTCACACTCGTCCACCATGTCCTTCAACAACCTGATGCTCTCTTGAAGCGCTGCTGTGCAGAACCAGTAGAAAAGTCAGCCTCCTGCCTACCTTGGATCCTGATCATCCTCCCCATCCCCTCAGATCCCAGGAAAGGAGACAGCTGAAAGCAATGTGAGCTTGTGCTTTTGTTGCTGGGAAAGAGCAAATATAAAAGAGCCAGTGATATTAGACCTGGTCCTACTGGCTGAAGAGCTCATCTGATGCTACTCTTTGTGGCTAAGGGACAAAAGGGGATATCCTGAATATTTCCTCAGTCTGTGGCAGGCAGATAGGAGCTGGCTTGGCTACACTCCAGGTTGGCAGAGGATGCCACAGCCCTTCACCCAGGAATTCCTCCACCAGGCAGGAGATCAGATGGCTGCTAAAAGCATGGGCTTTGCATGGAGAACATGGTGACAGAGAGCTCAGGGTGTGTGGGCTGGGCTCCCTGCCATGTCCCCAGTCAGAACAGCCAATGCCAAAGCCTTACCATTGTCCTGCCCTGATTCTTCCTTGCGCTTGGACATAATTTCTTGACCCAGAGCTTCCATCTTCTTCCATTTTTCATAGTATTCCAGCACTTCTGGAGGTAGCTTCTCACCCACAGCGCGTGGAGGCATCACCACGGCTGCCCGGTCTTCAAACTCCTCCAGTGTCCGCAGGATCTGTGTGTGGGGGGAAGAGAAACCATCCATAAGATTCCTCTATCAACCTCCATCATACCAAGAGACTCAGCCCATCTTCTCCCTCCTTCCTTCCTCCCAACAACACAGGCTATCCAAGCCCCTCCACAGACTGCCAGCAGGGATGGCTCACCTCAAAGTGCCACCAGGCTTTGCCTCAGGGATTGCCTC
>NW_020893406.1:0-488 GCF_003945725.1 Corapipo altera
AACATCCTGATCCCAGAGAGACCATCCCGATCCCAGTGAGAACATCCCGATCCCAGTGAGAACATCCCGATCCCGGTGAGACCATCCCAATCCCAGCCACACAATCCCAATCCCAGTGAGAACATCCTGATCCCAGCCAGACCATCCCGACCCCGGTGAGACCATCCCGATCCCAGAGAGAAAATCCCGATCCCAGAGAGACCATCCCGACCCCGGTGAGACCATCCCAATCCCGGCGAGACCATCCTGATCCCAGCCAGAGCATCCCAATCCCGGCGAGACCATCCCGATCCCAGTGAGAACATCCCGATCCCAGCCAGACAATCCCAATTCCAGCCAGACAATCCCGATCCCGGTGAGACCATCCTGATCCCAGACAGACAATCCCAATCCCAGTGAGCTGATCTTGATCCCGGCGAGTCCATCCCGATCCCGGCGAGTCCATCCCGATCCCAGCGAGCCCATCCCGATCCCAGCGAGCCCATCCC
>NW_020893406.1:498-1061 GCF_003945725.1 Corapipo altera
CCGATCCCAGCGAGCCCATCCCGATCCCAGCGAGCCCATCCCGATCCTAGGCAGCGCCTCCGGGATTCAGCTCCCGAATTCCCTCCGGGAATAAAGATTCCAGAGGCTGCCGAGGGCAGGGCAGCGCCTCAAGAATTCCTGGTATTCCAGGAGGCATTCTGGAGTCCCCCAGGGGATCCGGGAATTCTGAGGGGGAGGGTCCTTTCCCCGGAAAATGGGGGTTCCCAGAGGATCCTGGGGGTGTGGGATCCCGGGAATGCTGAGGGTGTGGGATCTGGGAATGCTGAGGGGGAGGGTCCCTTCCCTGGAAAATGGGGGTTCCCAGAGGATCCTGGGGATGTGGAATCCCGGGAATGCTGAGGATCCCTTCCCTAGAAAATTGGGGTCTCCCGAGGATCCTGAGGGTGTGGGATCCCGGGAATGCTGAGGGGGAGGGTCCCTTCCCTGGGAAATGGGGGTTCCCAGAGGATCCTGGGGATGCAGAATCCTGGGAATGCTGAGGGTCCCTCCCCTGGAAAATGGGAGCCCCCCAAGGATCCTTGGGGTGGGGAATCCCGGGAATG
>NW_020893407.1:0-1061 GCF_003945725.1 Corapipo altera
TTCCCTGGGATTCCCTGGGATTCCCTGGGATTCCCTTTTCCTTGCAGACGCCGTATCCGTCACTATCCCAGCCTCTCCCTTCATGCAGAAGTTGGGATACGGCACCGGAGTCAACGTTTACCTGATGAAAAGGTGTGTGTGTGGGGGGGGGAGCTCAGGGATTGGGAACAGGGACTGGGCAGCTTTTATTCCCCAAAAAATCCCCCCCTGGGGATGGAAAACGGGCTCTGAGAGGGAAAGCGGTGCCGTCACCGTGCCGCCGGATTCCCTTCCCACGGATCCGGAGCCCGGGGAGGGATGTGGGGATTGTGCCGGGCTTGTCCAGGCTGGGGAGGAGCCCTTTGTTTTGGGATAACCCCCCCCGCCCCCATCAGCCATTCCCAGGGATTCAAGGAGTGCATTCCTGGCTCCTCGGGGCAAGCTGCTTCCCTCCCGGAACTCCGGATGGGAATCGACACAAATTCCCTCTTCCCTGAGAATTCCAGGGAGGGAGGAGCAGAGCATTCCCGTGCCCCACCTGGGGCAGATTCCAGTGCTTTTGGCGCTTCTCCTCCGTAATTCCATGGAATCAAGGCAGCTGTTCCCCAGCGCAGCCCCTCGGGGTCCCCATCCCGGCGTTATCCCGGGATTTTCCAGGTCTCCCAGGGGTTTGTCCCGCTCCCCCTGGGCCATAAAGAAGATCAATTCCAAGTGCAACCGGAGCCAGCAGAGCCTCTACCGGGACAGGCTGAGGGAAGAGGCCAAAATCCTGCGGGACCTCCAGCATCCCAACATCGTGGGTGAGTTCCCGTGGAGGGGAAATCGGGAATTCTGGCGCTCTCCTCACCCTCCCAGCCTGGAATCCCTTCCCAATGTCCCATCCAACCCTGCCCTCTGGCAGTGGGATCCATTCCCTGGGTCCTGAATTTGAGTGGATTTCTGGGTAAATTTGGGACTGGGGACAAGGGCTGGAGGGAAAGGAGCCAGGGAATGGATCCCAGTGGGAAAGGGGAGGTTTGGGGGGGAGATTGGGATGGGATTCCTGGCTGGGAGGGTGGGGAGGGGCTGGGCTGGAATTCCCA
>NW_020893408.1:0-650 GCF_003945725.1 Corapipo altera
TTGGGGAGGGTTGGGGAGGATTTGGGGGGGGATTTGGGAAGATTTGGGGGGATTTGGGGGGTCCTTGGGGGGCTTTGTGGGGGTTTGGGGGGGATTTAGGAGAGATCTGGGGGGATTTGAATGAAATTTTGGGGGGATTTGAATGGAATTTGGGGGGTTTTGGGGAGGATTTGGGGTCTCTTTACCCCCCCCCAAGTCTGCCCCAAACCCCCTTTAGTGCCCACCAACCCCCCCCAGATCTCCTTCAGACCCCCCCCAAACCCCCCCAAACCCCCTCCAGACCCCCCCAAAATCCCGGGAATCCCCCCCCCAAATCCCAGGTCCCACTGGACGGAGCTGGAGCTGTCCCTGCTCCGCGGGGCCGTGTCCCGTTTCGGGGAGGACCTGAACCCCCCCAAAACTCCCCCAAACTCCCCCAAACCCCTTCCAGACCCCCCAAACCCCCTCCAGACCCCCCAAAATCCCGGGAATCTCCCCCCAAATCCCAGGAATCCCCCCTCCAAATCCCAGGTCCCGCTGGACGGAGCCGGAGCTGTCCCTGCTCTGAGGGGGCCGTGACCCTTTTCAATCCCCCCAAAACCCCCCCAAATCCCCTCAAACCACCCCCCCAAATCCCCTCAAACCCCCTCTAGACCCCCCAAATCCCCTCT
>NW_020893408.1:750-1061 GCF_003945725.1 Corapipo altera
TTGGGGAGGGTTGGGGAGGATTTGGGGGGGGATTTGGGAAGATTTGGGGGGATTTGGGGGGTCCTTGGGGGGCTTTGTGGGGGTTTGGGGGGGATTTAGGAGAGATCTGGGGGGATTTGAATGAAATTTTGGGGGGATTTGAATGGAATTTGGGGGGTTTTGGGGAGGATTTGGGGTCTCTTTACCCCCCCCCAAGTCTGCCCCAAACCCCCTTTAGTGCCCACCAACCCCCCCCAGATCTCCTTCAGACCCCCCCCAAACCCCCCCAAACCCCCTCCAGACCCCCCCAAAATCCCGGGAATCCCCCCCCC
>NW_020893409.1:0-1060 GCF_003945725.1 Corapipo altera
AACAATTACCTTCACCAATACCAGTATATATATTAATACACTTACCTTCGCACTGTGCATTATTTTTCACTCGTATCTACCACCAACCCAGATATTTTCCAGGGATTAATGATAGGCTGTGAAAAGTTGATAGCCTGAAGTTCAGCAGAGAGCCATTAAACTGGCCTGGTCATTAATCCCTAGAAAATATCTGGGTTGGTGGTAGATACGAGTGAAAAATAATGCACAGTGCGAAGGTAAGTGTATTAATATATATACTGGTATTGGTGAAGGTAATTGTTAAATCATGGACTGGCCCTAACTGCTAACTTCAGATGCACTTCAGAATACAAGTAAATGAGGTACAGCTTAATTACACTGTAATTACAAAGTGGCTTCACTGCACATCTGTTTATATGGTGTGTAATTGCTATCTGCTCTGGTTGAAAGCTTAATCCATGATATTATTGTCCCTCATGTTTCTTACTGGAATTTGCTACACAATACTGTATTTTGAAGGATTTTTGTAACAGGTAAGCCAGAGTTCAAATACCTAGTGAGTAAATTAATTCAATATATTTCTAGGCACTGCAGCCTGACCATTTGGGTTTATCTTTTGTTTCTTTTTGTTTTTGTTAGCCAACCACTGCCATATTCTTTTTTGATTAAAGAAACCCCAAATGATCACGGCTGCAGTGCCTAGAAATATATTGAATTAATTTACTCACTAGGTATTTGAACTCTGGCTTACCTGTTACAAAAATCCTTCAAAATACAGTATTGTGTAGCAAATTCCAGTAAGAAACATGAGGGACAATAATATCATGGATTAAGCTTTCAACCAGAGCAGATAGCAATTACACACCATATAAACAGATGTGCAGTGAAGCCACTTTGTAATTACAGTGTAATTAAGCTGTACCTCATTTACTTGTATTCTGAAGTGCATCTGAAGTTAGCAGTTAGGGCCAGTCCATGATTTAACAATTACCTTCACCAATACCAGTATATATATTAATACACTTACCTTCGCACTGTGCATTATTTTTCACTCGTATCTACCACCAACCCAGATATTTTC
>NW_020893410.1:0-1060 GCF_003945725.1 Corapipo altera
CACAGGAGCATCCCACACTGCACCCCCTGACCTCAGAGCCAGGGCTGCCCCTTGTGACCTCCTGGCTGGGGCAGATGGTGCTGCCTGAGTCACCCAGCATCCCTTCCTCTGCTGGGAGCTGGGAGGCTGAACTGGTACCTCAGCCACCGAGAAGGGTGATGGCTTTCTGACTAGATTTCCTACTTGCAGCATCTCAGAGCTCCTCATTCCCCATTTTTTTCTCTGCCCAGGCTGGTGTTTCCTCACTGGAGGAAGAGCAGGGAGAAGGAGGACATCATCTCCAAGGAATATGTCATGAGCACAAAGCAGTTCCACTTTGGACCGCTGCTTTGTGGCAAGTCAAGAGAGTGGTATGTGCTCCCTGCTCCCAAGTGGGCATCCCTGTGTGCTGCCTGTACCGAGATGTTGGGAGGGGATCTCCAGGGCCTTGTGCTCTCCTGGACACACTTGCAGACCCACTGTCCCAGTGGCACAATGCAGGGCAGTCCCGGGCAGAGACCTGGCAGACACATGGGCTTGAGGGAGCACAGATGTGTGAGCATGAGCAGATAACAGGCAAATGAGCCTTGGAGGAGCTGCTTTGCCAACCTGGTGGGTGCCCTGGTGTCCAGAGCCACCAGAGCTGCTGCTGCCAGCCCGAAGGTGACTTGGGGGCAACCGGTGTCCCCCTCCACATCTCAGCTCCACCCCTTAGGAAATGAAGTTTATGGTGCTTTTTCAAGTGCTTTGAGCTCTACAGGTAGACTAAACGAGCAAGTATTCTCTAGATGGTTTTGTAAACCTTTCATTAATCTCTAATAGTAGTGAGGTTTTGTGATTTGACCTGCCAATATGTGTGAGTCAGAGGGGAACCTACAGCAGGAATTACGTTTTCCTGAGATTCCATTGCATCCGCAGTGCTGGAAAAAGTCTGCCTAAAAATATTGTCATTGTAGCTGTTGGCATATTTCTGTTTTTAATGTCACTCTTCTTTTTATTTTTTTAATAATATTTGAAGTTAAGTTCTTGTCTCCATGGGAGCTCTGGAAGGCCAGGCTGATGGATGGTCTGGGATTTCTGT
>NW_020893411.1:0-453 GCF_003945725.1 Corapipo altera
TATTTTAAATATATGTAGGTAAGGTTTATATTAAATATATGTAGGTGGGGTTTATTTTAAATTTATGTAGCTGGGTTTACATTAAATATATGTAGGTAGGGTTTATTTTAAATATGTACAGGTGGGGTTTATATTAAATATATCTGGGTAAGGTTTATATTAAATATATATAGGTGAGGTTTATATTAAATATATGTAGGTAGGGTTTATATTAAATATATTCAGGTGGGGTTTATTTTAAATATATCTGGGTGGGGTTTATATTAAATATATATAGGTAGTGTTTATAATAAATGTATGTAGGTAGGGTTTATTTTCAATATTTATAGGTGGGGTTTATATTAAATATATGTAGGTAGTGTTTATAACAAATATATTTAGGTGGGGTTTATTTTAAATATATCTGGGTGGGGTTTATTTTAAATATTTCTAGGTGGGGTTTATATTAAATAT
>NW_020893411.1:463-1060 GCF_003945725.1 Corapipo altera
ATATCTGGGTGGGGTTTATATTAAATATAAGTGGGTGGGGTTTTTTTAAATATGTCTGTGTAGGGTTTATTTTAAATATGTATAGGTGGGGTTTATTCTAAACTTATATAGGTAAGGTTTATATTAAATATATTTAGGTGGGGTTTGTATTAAATATATGTAGGTAAGATTTATATTAAATATATCTGGGTGGGGTTTATATTCAATATATGTAGGTGGGGTTTATATTAAATATATCTGGGTGGGGTTTATATTAAATATATACAGGTTGGGTTTATTCTAAACTTATATAGGTAGGATTTATATTAAATATATTTAAGTGGGGTTTATATTAAATATATGTAGGTGGGGTTATATTAAATATATATCAGTGGAGTTTATATTAAATATATCTAAGTAGGGTTTATTTTTAATATATCTAAGTAGAGTTTATATTAAATATATTTAGGTAGGGTTTATATTAAATATATCTGGGTGGGGTTTATATTAAATATATACAGGTAGAGTTTATTCTAAACTTATATAGGTAGGGTGTATATTAAATATATTCAGGTGGGGTTTATTTTAAATATATCTGGGTGGGGTTTATATTAAATA
>NW_020893412.1:0-414 GCF_003945725.1 Corapipo altera
GGGGGGGAAGAACTTCAACCCCCCCCCTTCCCTCAGGATCCATCTGGAGCCGGTTCCGGCTCTTCCCGTTCCCGCTCGGGAAGTTTTTTTTTAGGGACAACACAAGTGGGGAACGCGCCGGGAGAGCTCCGAGAGCTCCGCGTCCTTCCGGCGGCTCATTAGCGGCGTTAATTGCTCGTTAATTGAGGCCCCGGCGGCTCCGGCAGATGGTCGGGAAGGAGCCGGGAATGGGAAGGGGGCGGATTCCCGCTTTCCTTCCTCCCTCCCTCCTCCTCTTCCTCCCTTTTTCCCCCCCGCTGGACGGACGGAGAGGGGCCGGAATTCCCCCTCTCCCACCTCCCAAAAATCCCGGGAATTGGGATCTGGGAATCCCTCATCCCGCCCATCCCGGGATCCCAGGGGGGATCCTGGAGG
>NW_020893412.1:514-1060 GCF_003945725.1 Corapipo altera
CCAGCTCCTGGAATCCTTTCCCACCCCCTGGATGCTTTTCCCACCTCCTGGAAACTTTTCCCAGCTCCTGGAAGTTTTTCCCACCTCCTGAAACCTTTTCCCAGCTCCTGGAAGCTTTTCCTGCCTCCTGGAATCTTTTCCCACCTCCTCAAGACTTTTCCCACCTCCTGGAAACTTTTCCCACCTCCTGAAACCTTTTCCGAGCTCCTGGAAGCTTTTCCCACTCTCTGGATGCTTTTCCCAGCTCCTCGAGACTTTTCCCTGCTCCCAGAAACTTTTCCCACCCCTTGAAACCTTTTTCCAGCTCCTGGAATCTTTTCCCAGCTCCTGAAACCTTTTCCCAGCTCCTGGAACCTTTTCCCACCTCCTGGAAACTTTTCCCAGCTCCTTGAGACTTTTTCCACCTCCTGGAATCCTTTCCCTGCTCCTGAAATCTTTTCCCCTCTCCTGGAAGCTTTTCCCAACTGCTGGAAGTTTTTCCCCTCTCCTGAAACCTTTTCCCACCCCCTGAAGGCTTTTCCCAGCTCCTGGAATATTTTCCTGCCT
>NW_020893413.1:0-1059 GCF_003945725.1 Corapipo altera
CAAACTAACTACTGAAATAGAGTCCAGCTGCAGTTTCCTACCAGACCAAAGGTGCCTCCACAGAAAGCTCTTGCTGCCCTAGAAGTGCCCTGGCTGCCCCAACAAAAGCACATCCAAGCCAAAGGATCCAGACTTTCTTTCCTCGGAGACAGGGCTGCTAATTCCGTTTTTTTTTTCAGCCCTGCCCTGCATAGGCCAAACTAACTCCCAAGATAGACTCCAGCTGAAGATTCCTGCCAGACAAAAGGTGCCACCCCAGAAAGCTCTTGCTGCCCAAGAAGTGCCCAGGCTGCCCCAACAACTGCACCTCCAAGCCAAGGGATCCAGCCTTTTTTTCCTCGGAGAAAGGGCTGCTAATTCCCTTTTTTTCAGCCCTGCCCTACATAGCCTAAATTAACTTTGAAAATAGACTCCAGCTGAAGATTCCTGCCATACAAAAGGTGCCACCCCAGAAAGCTCTTGCTGCCCAAGAAGTGCTCAGGCTGCCCCAGCAACAGCACCTCCAAGCCAAAGCTTCCAGCATTTTTTTCCTGGGGGAAAGAGCTGCTAATTCCCTTTTTTCAGCCCTGCCCTGCATAGGCCAAACTAACTCCCAAGTTAGAATCCAGCTGAAGATTCCTGCCAGACAAAAGGGGTCACGACAGAAAGCTCTTCCTGCCCAAGAAGTGCCCAGGCTGCCCCACCAAAAGCACCTCCAAGCCAAAGGATCCAGACTTTCTTTCCTCGAAGAAAGGGCTGCTAATTCCCTTTCCTTCAGCCCTGCCCTTCATAGGCCAAACATACTCCCAAGATAGAATCCAACTGAAGATTCCTGCCAGACCAAAGGTGCCACCACAGAAAGCTCTTGCTGCCCAAGAAGTGCCCAGTCTGCCCCACCAACTGCACCTGAAACAAAAGGATCCAGCTTTTTTTTTCCTGGGGGAAAGGGCTGCTAATTCCCTTTTTTTCAGCCCTGTCCTGCATAGACCAAACTAACTTCGGAAATAGACTCCAGCTGAAGATTCCTGCCAGTCAAAAGGTTCCACCCCAGAAAGCTCTTGCTGCCCATGAAGTGTCCAG
>NW_020893414.1:0-1059 GCF_003945725.1 Corapipo altera
TTGAGGGTTCCTGAGGGGGACTGGGGGGGCCCTGAATGGGCTTGGGGTGTCCCAGGTGAGTTTTACGGGTCACTGAGAGGGTTTAGGGGGTGCTGGGGAGGGATGAGGTCTCTGAGGGGATTTGAGGGGCCCTTGAGGTTTTGACGGGTCGAGGGATGGAATTCTGAGGGGGTTTTAGGGGTTTTGAGGAGATTTTGGGGGAGTCCCCTAAAGCCCAGCAGTGGGGTCCAGGGGGTCCCCTAGCCCCAAAGAGGAGGGGTCCTAGGGATGCCCCCCAAAATCCGGGGGGGGAGATGTACCACATCTGGGTAGGGGATCCCAGTGCCCCCAGTATATCCCAATGACCTCCAAGTGACTCTCAGTATGGCCCAGTAACCCTCTCAGTGACCACCCAGTGTGTCCCAGTGACCTCCCACTGCCCCCCAGTACGTCCCAGTGATCCTCCAGCGAGCACCCAGTAACCCCCAGTATGACCCAGTAACCTCCCAGTATTCCCCCATGTGTCCTGGTAATCCCCCAGTAACTCCCCAGTTCTCTACCAGTGTCCCCCCCAGTGTGCCCCAGTTCACCTCTAATCCCTCCCAGTGCCATCCCAGTGTCCCTCAGTAACCCCCAGTCCCTCCCAGTTCTCCCTGGTTCCCCCCAGTGTGTCTCAGTATCCCCCAGTAATTACCCAGTGCCCCCCAAAGCCCCCAGACTGTCCCCAGTGTGTCCCCAGATGCCCTTGGCCTTTCTGTGAGCGTGGCAGGGAGGGGGGATGATTTTGTGGTCAGAGGGTCCAGGGGGGCTCCTGGGGTGAGATGGAAGTTTGGGGACATCAAGGTTGAGGTTTGAGGATAGAGGGGTGGGGGATGGGAACAGTGGAACTGGGGGAATTATGGCCATGGAGAGGCCCTGGGCACATGGGAGACAGCAGGGGGGTCTCAGGGTGTTAAGGGGGGAATTAGGGACACTAAAAAGGTCTTGGGAGGTCAAAGGGGTCTGTAGGGGGAGGGGAGGGGATTAAAAGGAAAATGGAGGTTGGGAGATATTTGGGAGGGGTTAATGATGTCTAGGGGG
>NW_020893415.1:0-308 GCF_003945725.1 Corapipo altera
GGGGGGGCCGCCCCTGCCCCCCGTGTCCCCTGAGCTCGTCCAGGTCCCTCTGGAGCCCCTCGATGTCCCGGCGCAGGTCGCTCAGGGTCTGCTCCAGGTGCTCCTCGCGCCGCCGGCTCTGCCCCGCCTGCCGCAGGTACTCGAGGTAGAGGCAGAGCCCCCCGACCCCGAAGACCAGCGCCTCCCCCAGCAGCTCTGCCCCCAGCTCGGCCGCCGCCTCCTCGTTCAGGGGCTTCACCGCCGCCCCCCGGAACCCCAGCAGCCGCATCTTGGTCCTCATCTCCACCCAGTGGTACACTGAGGGGGGG
>NW_020893415.1:408-1059 GCF_003945725.1 Corapipo altera
GGTCACTTGGGGGGCCCCGCCCACGGCCACACCCTGCTCCAGACCCCGCCCCCAAGCAGTAGTCCCGCCCATCTCTCCCTTAAGCCCCGCCCCTTCACCACACCCAAACACATCACGAGGGCACTTTATTGTCAGGGGGCGTGGCCTGACCCGATGGGGGCGTGTCCAGAGGCCACGGGGGCGTGGCCGACACCGCTGGGGGCGCGGCCTGACCCGGCGGGGGCGTGGCTCGTCACCGCGGGGGCGTGGCCATCACCGGGCGCCCCATTCCCAGCACCAGTCTGGGGGCGTCCGGCCCCTCCCTGGGCGTGTCCCTCCCCTTTTTGGGGGTGTCCCTGCCCCTGGGGGGGCCGCCCCTGCCCCCCGTGTCCCCTGAGCTCGTCCAGGTCCCTCTGGAGCCCCTCGATGTCCCGGCGCAGGTCGCTCAGGGTCTGCTCCAGGTGCTCCTCGCGCCGCCGGCTCTGCCCCGCCTGCCGCAGGTACTCGAGGTAGAGGCAGAGCCCCCCGACCCCGAAGACCAGCGCCTCCCCCAGCAGCTCTGCCCCCAGCTCGGCCGCCGCCTCCTCGTTCAGGGGCTTCACCGCCGCCCCCCGGAACCCCAGCAGCCGCATCTTGGTCCTCATCTCCACCCAGTGGTACACTGAGGGGGGG
>NW_020893416.1:0-1059 GCF_003945725.1 Corapipo altera
CCCTCCTGGGAAGGGGCTGCCCAGCCCTGGATCCCCATCCCTGGGGGAGGATGGAGCATCCCTGGGGAGGTGGCACTTGGGGACACGGGCAGGGTTGGGTGAATCCAGTGCTCTTAAAGGTCTACTCCGACCTCAGCAGCTCCATGATTCCGTGATCTGGGGCCTGGTGGGCTGGGAAAACCACTGGAGCAGCAGGAATGAGCTCACAGGTCTGGCCCACGTGTGACACTGCTGCACCATGGAATCATGGAATCATGGAATCATCCCACAGTTGGGATGGAAGGAGCCTTTGGGATCATCCAGCCCCATCCCTGGGACACCTCCTGCTCCCCCCTGTTTGCTCCAGCCTGGCCTGGGACAGGGATATCCCAGGATGTTCCAGGGATGGAGAATCCTCTGGGACAGGACGAGGGGAAACAGTCTCAGGGGAGGCCTCAGGTGGGATTTTGGGATAAATCCCTCCTGGTAGGGGCTGCCCAGTGGGAATTCTCTATCCATGGAGGGGGATTCTCCATCCCTGTGGATGTTTGGGGACACACCAGTGAGGGGAAAAGCTGGGCTCTGTGGTCTCCAAGGACTTTCCCAACCCCAACAACTCCCTAATTCCCCCATCCCTCTCTTCCTACAGCACTTGGGCCCCTGGATCAAGTCCCCCCGGGAGCAGGAGCGGGAACGGGCCGCGGAGGTCAGCGCTTCCCTGCTGGAATTCTACCTGAGCAAACTCAACGTCAGCGTGAGTCAAACCCTCAACTCCCCCTCCCACAGCATTCCCAACCTCTGGAATGTCCCCCTGAGCCCTGTTTGTGTGTCCCCCCCCACAGACTGTGACCCCCTTCTACAACCTGAGCGTGCTCCTGGCCCTGTTCTCCCCGCGCTGCTCCGACTCCGTGGCCGGCGTCCGCCTGCGCTCCGTGGACTGCGTCCACTCCCTGCTCTACATCCAGCTCTGCTACGAAGGTTGGTGTGGTTTGAGCCACGTTAGAAACCTAAAAAAATCCAATTTTTAGGCTTCTCCCTCCCCCACCATCCATTCCCACCCCCTGCCACGGGCAGGGACAC
>NW_020893417.1:0-642 GCF_003945725.1 Corapipo altera
ATTTTGGGGGTTCCCAGAGGGGATTTTGGGGGGGTTTAGGGGGGGTCTCTGATATTTTTTAGGGGGGTCTCTGATATTTTGGGGGGTTCCCAGAGGGGGTTTTGGGGGGGATTTTGGGGAGTTCTGGGGGCTCCTGGTTTTGGGGTTTTTTTGGGGGGTCCCTGTGGGTTCTGGGGGGGGTTTGGGGGGGCCCCAAAGGGTGTTTTTCCCCCCTTTTCCCCCCCAAAAAAGCCCCCCCATGGCAGAGCCGCTGCAGAAGAAGCTCCAGGGGGAGCTGGAAAAATACCAACAACTGCAGAAGGGTGAGACCCCCAAAATACCCCCAAAAAAACCCTAAAAAACCCTAAAACTCCCAAAAATGCCCCAAAAATACCCCAAAAACCCTCTTAATTATCCCAAAACCCCCCAAAACACCCCCAAAAAACCCCTAAAAACCCTCTTAATTGTCCCAACCCTCACTCAAAACCCCCTAAAAAACCCTAAAACTCCCAAAAACATCCCGAAAATACCCAAAACACCCCAAAAATACCCCAAAACCCCTTTTAATTACCCCAACCCCCCCCCAAACCCCCCCAAAGTACCCCAAAACCCCCCTAAAAAACTCTAAAACCCCCCTTAGGACCCCCTCAACCCCCTCAAATC
>NW_020893417.1:742-1059 GCF_003945725.1 Corapipo altera
ATTTTGGGGGTTCCCAGAGGGGATTTTGGGGGGGTTTAGGGGGGGTCTCTGATATTTTTTAGGGGGGTCTCTGATATTTTGGGGGGTTCCCAGAGGGGGTTTTGGGGGGGATTTTGGGGAGTTCTGGGGGCTCCTGGTTTTGGGGTTTTTTTGGGGGGTCCCTGTGGGTTCTGGGGGGGGTTTGGGGGGGCCCCAAAGGGTGTTTTTCCCCCCTTTTCCCCCCCAAAAAAGCCCCCCCATGGCAGAGCCGCTGCAGAAGAAGCTCCAGGGGGAGCTGGAAAAATACCAACAACTGCAGAAGGGTGAGACCCCCAAAA
>NW_020893418.1:0-358 GCF_003945725.1 Corapipo altera
GCCCCTCGGGGGTGGGCCTGGGGGGGGACCCCAAAAATGAGACCCCCGGACCTTCCCCTGCACCCCAACATCCCACCCAGGACCCCCACACTGATCCCTGACATCCCACCCGGGACCCCCATCCCGGGAGCGCTCCCGGTGCCCCTCGGGGGTGGACCTGGGGGGGGGACCCCCAAAATGAGACCCCCGGACCCTTCTCTGCCACCTCAACATCCCACTCTGCACCCCAACATCCCACTCAGGACCCCCACACTGATCCCTGACATCCCACCCGGGACCCGAACCCGGGAGCACTCCCGCTGCCCCTCGGGGGTGGGTCTGGGGGCGGGACCCCCAAAATGAGACCCCTGGACCCCCA
>NW_020893418.1:458-1059 GCF_003945725.1 Corapipo altera
TTTTGGGGTCCCCCCCCAGGCCCACCCCCGAGGGGCACCGGGATCGCTCCCGGGATGGGGGTCCCGTGGGTCCAGGGTGGGATGTCAGGGATCAGTGTGGGGGTCCTGGGTGGGATGTTGGGGTGCAGGGGAAGGTCCGGGGGTCTCATTTTTGGGGTCCCCCCCCAGGCCCACCCCCGAGGGGCACCGGGATCGCTCCCGGGATGGGGGTCCCGGGGGTCCCGGGTGGGATGTCGGGGATCAGTGTGGGGGTCCTGAGTGGGATGTTGGGGTGCAGGGTGGGATGTTGGGGTGGCAGAGAAGGGTCCGGGGGTCTCATTTTGGGGGTCCCCCCCAGACCCACCCCCGAGGGGCACCGGGATCACTCCCGGGATGGGAGTCCCATGGGTCCTGGGTGGGATGTCGGGGTGCAGAGTGGGATGTTGAGGTGGCAGAGAAGGGTCCAGGGGTCTCATTTTGGGGTCCCCCCCCAGGGCCACCCCCGAGGGGCACCGGGAGCGCTCCCGGGATGGGGGTCCCGGGTGGGATGTCAGGGATCAGTGTGGGGGTCCTGGGTGGGATGTTGAGGTGGCAGAGAAGGGTCCAGGGGTCTCATTTTGGG
>NW_020893419.1:0-1059 GCF_003945725.1 Corapipo altera
ACCCCGGGACCCCCAAAAACACCTCCCGGGGACCCCCGATAGCCCCCGAGGGGCATTTTGGGGCTCAGCTCTGGGGTCCTGCAAGATCCAAACATTCACCCCCCTACCCGCCATGAACAAAAAACAACGAACCAACCAACCAAGATTTTTGGGACGAGCTCCTTCTTCCCAGGAACCTGCGGGACGGGGCGGGGCGATCCTCTCTCGTTTCCCTTTCCTCCTTTATCCCCTCCCGTTCCTCCCGCTCCGCCTTTTCCTGTTCCGTCCCTGCGGCCGCGGAGCTCTCGGGTGAGCGGGGGGACACGGTGGGAAAGGGGGGAAGAGAGGGGGAAAAGAGGGGATGGGACCCCCAAACTGAGCGCGAGGGACGGTGGGTCACCCCCAAAGGGAGCTGGGAAGGAGCCGGGGTTTGGGGGGGACGGTGGGAGAGGGGGGATAAGGGCAGGTGGGACGGCGGGAAAGGGGTTCCCTTGGGGTCCCTTCGTGTCCCCATCCCTTGGGCCCTGGAGAGAGGGGACCCCCGAGCCCCCTGTCCCTAGCGAGCGGTCGGGGCCGTGCTGCTCGTTCTGAATTCCCGTCAGGCTGAACAAAGACCCGCTCCCGTGTCAGGAGCTCTTGTGTTTTCTTGTTCCCAACACTTCCAGGAGCTCCCCCCGCATTCCCAAAGTCCTGCCGGGCGCTGGCTCGCCAGGCCCAGCAGAGCCCCCCAGTCCCCGCCGTGCCTCCCAAAGCTCGGTGCGGGGGTGGGATAGAACAGGAGAGCCGGGCTGGGCCCGGGGAAAGGCCGGGAAGGGAAGCAGGAATGGCCCCGGGGCTTGGATGCCGCGTTGGTGCTGCCGCGGGGCTGGGCCGGAGCTGGGAAACAGGGCCGGGCAAGAGAGGAGAGAGAAAGTGCTGCGGGACTCCAGAGCCGAGCCCCGAATATCTGGGGGGGCTCTGGGTTTGTGGGGTTTTGAGGGAGAGGATGTTTGGGTGTTGCAGGACCCCAAAGCTGAGCTGCAAATGCGCCTTGGGGGGCTATCGGGGGTCCCCGGGAGGTGTTTTTGGGGGTCCCGGGGT
>NW_020893420.1:0-1059 GCF_003945725.1 Corapipo altera
TTTCTGTGTGTGTTCCAGGTGCCAACCTGAAAGGAGTGGCCATGGAGAGCAGTCAGGTGACAGGAATGAACCTCCGAGTTGCAACGCTGAGAAACACCAAACTAAAGAACTGTAACCTCAGGGGAGCAACATTGGCAGGAACTGATTTGGAAGTGAATTGGGATTCATTTTCCATCCTATTCCTTTCTCTCCTCTAGTCAGCTGGTAATTTGGGGGATTGCTGGCTTTTGGCTGAGCTCTCCACCTCAGAGTACAATGGAGTTCAGGCAAATGGACTTCCAGTAAAGCTTTGAACAGAGTTCTGGGTGCATTCCATTGACACTTCTTTTTCTTTTCCCCTTCCCAATTAGGACCTATCAGGTTGTGACCTCCAGGAAGCCAATTTGAGGGGCTCTGATGTGAAAGGAGCCATCTTTGAAGAGATCCTGACACCCCTGCACACGTCCCAGAGCATCAGATAGGAAAGAGAAGACGTTGAAGAGGAAGGAATCCAAACATTTGTTGTGGTTTCTTCATCTCCTCCCCTTCCTGAGTTAGAAGGAATGCTTATTAGACAACTTCCATTTGCAGTAGTGCCTAAGTAGACTCTTTCTGATCACTTTTGGGGAGGGAATTTTTGTTTCAGAGGTGGAAAGAGAGAGTTTCTCCCTTTGTGAAGAGAGTGAGGAAGTGGGCTGGTTCTGAAACCAGAAAGTGGGGCTGGTTTGGGGGGGAGGGTTCAAGACTTTCATTGTTTAGCATTGCCTGACTTTGGAATGCATTTTAATTTCTAAAGCACAATATATGCGATTCTATTTATTAAGTCTGTAGCTGCAATATGAATAGAAAATGTTATTGCTGTATAGTAGCAAAGAAAGTGGAGGTTTACAGGTAGACAAGTGTCTTTACAGTCAGTGTCTTCATCTCTGCAGGGTGTTAATGCCAGGGGTAGTCACACAGTGCCCACAGGATGTGTTCAGGTCTCTGCTGGGGTGGAAACAGTGGGGAACTGTCCTCAGAGGTCATCAATTGCTGTGGAGTAGTTGGAGTGCAGGTTTAGAGCAGCTTTATCCCCTCAAA
>NW_020893421.1:0-1058 GCF_003945725.1 Corapipo altera
TCCATGGACACAGGGACACCATCCCAGATCCCTCAGACCCTCCATGGGCACCATCCCTGAACCTCCAGCCCCTCCATGGACATGGGACACGATCCCAGATCCCTCAGCCCCTCCCTGGGCACAGGGAACCATCCCAGATATCCAGCTTCAACTTTCCCTGGCACAACCTGAGGCCGTTTTTCCCTCGTTCCCCGGGATCCCGACCCCCTCCCCGGCTCCAACCCCACCGGGAGTTGTGGGGAGCACGAAGGTCCCCCCTGAGCCTCCTTTTCCAGGCCGAGCCCTCAGGGAGCGGGTTCGGGATCCCGGGAAGGGGAAGCGGCCGGAGGAGGGGCCGGAGCGGAGAGGGAGGGTTTGGGGGAGCCCCTTGGAGCCGCCGCTCCCCCCTTCCCGCCCCAATCCCGGGGGGCTCGGCGGGCTGGGAATGTGGGCGAGGGGCCCCCTCGGCCCCCCCAGGGCTGTCCCGGGGGGGGGGTTGCGATTCCCCGCAGGAATTCGGGAGGGGCGGGAGGGACTCGGAGCAGCGGCTGCTGCGGGAGCGAGGGCGGGGATGGGAGAGGGACCCTCCCGGCCCGCGGGGCACGGGCTGGCACCGGGAGCGGGCACAGGGAACGCCCTGGCACAGGGAACCTGGCACAGGGAACCTGGCACGGCTCCCCTGGCACGGCTCCAGCCCTGGGCACGGCCCTGGCAGCACAACCAGGGAGCGCCGCAGCCTCTGGAATTCCTGCGCTGGTCCGGCCGGGCCGGGCGGAGTCACCGCGGGGCTGGCACGGGGGGACAGGGACAGGGACCCGGGACAGGGACCCGGGACAGGGACCTGGGACAGGGACCTGGGACAGGGACAGGGACAGGGACAGGGCTGGCACGGGGGGACAGGGACAGGGACCCGGAGAGGGACAGGGCTGGCACGGGGGGACAGGGACAGGGACCCGGGATAGGGACCTGGGACAGAGATAGGGACAGGGACCCGGGAGAGGGACAGGGCTGGCACGGGGGGCCAGGGACAGGGACAGGGCTGGCAGGACAGGGGTGGCAGGGACAGGGACAGGGCTGGC
>NW_020893422.1:0-1058 GCF_003945725.1 Corapipo altera
AAATCTAATTCCCTAGCTCTATCCCCCGTCCCACATCTCAACTTAATGTGGGATGATTCTTTCCAGACAAAACACACCAGATCCCTTCTAACTCTCAGGGCAGCAGCTTCTTCACAGTAGCAGTCTATCTCTCTCTCTCATGCATGCAGCTGTTGCTGCATCTCTGCCAGCACACACGAGGGGATATCCAAGCCCTCGGCCACTCGTCTTCCAAGCGAGGGTCTTCTCTTCCGTGGACTGCGTAGCAGGGACAAACTCACGTCACCATGTCATATCACAAAGCTCAGGGGTCTTCGTGGCAATCCCTTTCCTCAGGGGATTAAAATTCCCCTTTGCAGAGCTTCTGTGCCCTGCTTCAAGATGGCTGCGAGCTTCTTTGTAGCTTGCAGCAAGGGAGGGCCTCAAGGTCAACCTCCCACACCATCCCAGCTGAACTCTCAGGACGACCGAGCTTCTTAGCTCCTTTACTCCCTCTAGGACTTCTAATCAGTAAGAGTCTGCCACGCTGACTTAAGAGGGGTCTCAAAGGAGTCTAGGGTCTTTTGGTTCAGTTCTTACCCCAACTCTCTCTGTAGGGCTAGTTCTGCTCTCATCTGCTGCTGTTGGCTCTCTCTTGGCTCTCTGTCTCCTTCCAGGAGTCCTCTCTGCACTGCATGCCGTTTGCTGTTTAGTTCAGTTCTTATCTGTCCTGGCTCTCTGCCACCTTCTCTGACCAGTGTTGCTTCTGCCACCACTGTTGCTGCTCTGTCTCCGCTGCCCACGGTGGAGGAAACATCTCCCGGCATAACTACAGGCACCCAGCCCAGCTTTCTGCTGCTCCAGGTCCCTGAAGCTCCCCCAACCTGGGGCTGGGGGGCCCCAAAGGCCCTAAGGGGCTCCAAGCCCCTTTCCTCGTGGTGTCAGAACATAGTGACTTCTTCAACAACCCAAAACTACAAGCCTTCTCTTCCGTTTGGTTGTGATATGTTTATATTTTGCAGAAACACTCAGTGGATAAAACTTCAAAACTTCCAGGGCCACCACCCCCTGGGGCTTTACCACTTTCAACTGCAGGGGGA
>NW_020893423.1:0-1058 GCF_003945725.1 Corapipo altera
CCCCTCTCCCAAGGGCTCCGTTTGACCTCTCCCCGGTTCCCAAACCGGCTGGAAATCGCTGCTGTGCTCGAGGGGTGAGGATAAAACCCCACACGACAGGAAGGAGAAGAAATCCTCATTGTTCTTGCAATCACCTAAATGTTTTGGGTGGGGGAATACTTCTAATTCACCCCCCAAGAACTGTGGAATTGAGAATGTTCTGACCAGAGTTCTGAGAGGTTTTGTCCGGTGTGTTTTCCCAGTGCCTGTTTGGGGAAACTGGAGGGTCCCAGCACCAGTTTGGGGGGGCTGGAGGGTCCCAGTTCCTGTCTTGGAAGGGGATTGGGGGGGTCACGGAGCTGGTTTTTGGGGTCTGGGGGATCTCAACGCCTGTTTTAGGGGGTCTGGGGGAATCTCAGCATCTGTTTTGGGTGGGCTGCGGGGTCTAAGTGTCTATTTTGGTGGGTTTGGGGGGGTCTCAGAACCTGTTTTGGGAGGTCTGCAAGGTCCCAAACCCTGTTTTGGGGGGACTGGGAGGTCCCAGCACTGGTTCTGGGGGTCTGGGCGATCTCTTCAACCCATTTTGGGGGGATGGGGGGATCCCAGCACCGTTTTTGGGGTTGTGAGCACTCGGCTTTGGGGGACCTGGGGGGTCCCGGCTCCTGTTTTGGGGTTCTGGAGGATCTCAGTAACTCAGTTTGGGAGGTCTGAGGGGTCCCAGCTCTGATTTTTTGGGGGGCTTGGGGGGTCCCAGCTCCTGTTTTGGGGGTCTAGAGGGTCTCAGTAACCCATTTTGGGGAGTCTGAGGGGTCTCAGCTCTGATTTTTTGGGGAGTCCCAGCTCTTGTTTGGGGTTCTGGAGGGTCTCAGTAACCCATTTTGGGGGTCTGAGGGGTCCCAGCTCTGATTTTTTGGGGGGTCCCAACCCCTCTTTTGGTGGGTTTGGGGGGGGTCTCAGCACCTGTTTTTGGGGAGGTCTGGGGGGGTCCCCAGACTGGTTTTTTGGGGGGTCCCAGCCCCTGTTGGGGGCCGCGCCCCTTCCCCAAACCACGCCCCCGTTGAGCCCCGCCCCTTCACACC
>NW_020893424.1:0-1058 GCF_003945725.1 Corapipo altera
CTATCCAAAAATTACTATAATATAATAGTAATATATAATATATAATAAATAATATATAATATATAATATATGTAATATATAAAACATTATATATTATATATAAAATATTATATGTTATATATAATATATAGTATAATATATAGTATATATAATATATTAAAATATAATATATAATATATAATATATATAATATATATATATTATATTCTTATATAATAATATAAGAATAATATATAATATATATAATCATATATAATAATAATTATTATCTATATTGTATAATAATATGTAATATATTCTTATAGAGCTTTTTATACATTTTGGAAGGAGTGAGTTCCAAAAATTCCCTGTCATAGCCAGTCCTGGAGAACTGCTATGAAGTCTGCCTTATTTAATAGACATTTGGTTACCTAACCCCTATTTTTATTATTATTATTATATGTATAATATATAAGGTATATATAGCAATAATATATATATTTATATGTGGTCTTTTCGCTCACCACAATAATATATAATGATAATATAAGAATACTATATAATATATATAATAATATAAAATTATTATTATTATTATTATCTATATTGTATAATAATATATAATATATTCTTACAGAGCTTTTTAGACATTTTGGAAGGAGCAAGCTTCAAAAATTCCCTGTCATAGCCAGTCCTGGAGAATTACTATGAAGTCTGCCTTATTTAATAGACATTTGGTTACCTAACCCCTATTTTTATTATTATTATTCTATACATAATATAGAATAAGATATATATAATAGTAATATATAATATATAATATAATATATATTATATATAAAATATTATATATTATATAATAATATAAGAATAATATATAATATATAATAATATATAATAATTATTATTATATATATTGTGTTATAACATATAAAATATAGTAATATATATATAATAGTAATATATAATATATATAATAGCAATATATAATATATAATATATAATACATTATATTTTATATACTATATATTATATGTCATATATTATAATAATATAAGAATAATATATAATATATAATA
>NW_020893425.1:0-1058 GCF_003945725.1 Corapipo altera
GTCAGCAGTAACTAGTACATTATAGATAGATATTCTGTGCATGACGCTGTGGGACAGATTGAGAAATCCCAGATAAGTGCATAATTAAACCCCTATAATAATAATGGGAGGCCAGCAAAGTAAAGAAAGCAGCCTACTAGAATCAGGAAGGGAGGAGAAAGAGAGCACCCCGCAGAAGTCAGAAAGAGATGAAAAAGAAAGTTTACCAGAATCAGAAAGGAATAGAATAGAAAGTAGCCTGCAAAAGTCAGAAAGAGATAGGGAAGAAAGTAACCCTCAGAAACCAGAAAGAGATGAAAGAAAAGAGGACAGAAAGCATAAAGATAGAATAGATACCGAAAGCTTAGGGAACGATCAGGAGGAAGGGATTGGCTATTCATATCGTACCAGGACTACTGAACGGAAAACCAAGGACAAAGAGAGAGAGAAAGCAAAAATAATTAACTGGGCAGTTCTTTATAATGTTAGACAAAGGCGTGATGAGATGCCTTTGGAATTCTTAGACAGACTTAGAACTACTATGAGACAATATACACCCTTAGATCCTCCATCAAAAGCAGGTAAACAACAATTACTAGCGTTATTGATGGGACAAAGTAACCCAGATATTAGAAAGAAGCTGCAAAAACTCGAGCATCCTGCAGATGAAAATTTAGAGACAGTAATGAATGAAACTTGGAAAGTTACAACAATAGAGAAGAGAAAAAGAAAAAGGATGAGAAAGTTGCTAAAGTTGTAGTGGTAGCAGTGGCAGCCCAAAGCTCAAGGTTCCCGGAGATAAATACTAGAAGCAGAGGTCGTGGTTACCCTGCAAGGGGAAGAGGAGGTTTCCTTTCCCAACAAACCAGAATAAAGTCAAAACAGTGTTCTTATTGCTTGCAAATAGGTCACTGAAAACGAGACCATCCTAAATTAAATAGGAAGTTTAAGAGTGCTACTGTCCCCTATCATAGCCGTGACTGAGGAGGACCAGTGAGTCGTTCCCTACCAGACCCACTAGTTAAAATGGAACTAGGGGAGGGTGAAAAAGAATTAGAGTTTTTAATCAACACAAGAGT
>NW_020893426.1:0-1058 GCF_003945725.1 Corapipo altera
TCAACCTTGCCTCCCAAATGCCAGCCCTACATCCAAAATTCCATATGCACTAAGATTCCTCCCACAACAAAGGGTTCAGCACAGAAACCTCTTGCTGCCCATGGAGTCCCCAGGGAGACACACTAACTGCAGCACCAGACCAAAGTTTCCAGGAGTTCTTTCCTGGGATTAAGGGCTGTTGTTTCCTGTTTTAAGACCTACCTCCCAACTGACAGCCCGCCTCCCAAAATTACATACAAACAAAGATTCCTTCCACACCAAAGGCAACAGAACAGAAAGCTCTTGCTGTCCACAGAGTGTCCACCCTGACCCACCAAGTACAACACAAAACCAAAGATTCCAGGCTTTCTTTCTTGCCGAGAAGGCCTGTTGTTTTCTGTTTTCAGTCCTGCCTCCCAACTGTCAAACTCACTCCCAAAATTGCATACGGTTGAAGATTCCTCCCACAACAAAGGTGCCAGCACAGAAAGCTCTTGCTGCCTAAGGAGTCTCCAATCTCACCCACCAAATGCACAACAAAACCACACTTTCCAGTCTTCCGTTTTTGGGGAGAAGTGCTTTTGTGTCCTGTTTTCACACCGGTCTCCCAACTGACAGCCTCACTCCCAAAACTGCATACGCACGATGATTTCTCTCCAACCAAAGGGGTCAGCACAGAAAGCTCTTGCTGCCCACAGAGTGTCCACGCTGACCCACCAAGTACACCACAAAGACAAAGATTCCAGGCTTTCTTTCCTGGGGATAACGCCTGTTGTTTCCTGTTTTCAGTCCTGCCTTCCAACTGTCAAACTGACTCCCAAAATTGCATATGGACGTAGATTCCTCCCACAACAAAGGGGTCAGCACAGAAAGCTCTTGTTGCCAAATGGAGTCCCAAGGCTGACAAACCAACTGCACCATAAACCCAAAGTTTCCAGATTTCCTTTCCTGGAAGTAAAGGTTGTAGTTTCTGTTTTCAGCCGTGCCTCCCAACTGACAACCCGACTCCCAGAATTGCATCCAAACAAAGATTCCTCTCACACCAAAGTTGCCAGCACAGAAAGTTCTTGCTTCTCATG
>NW_020893427.1:0-423 GCF_003945725.1 Corapipo altera
AGGGTCTGAAAGGTCTTTGTTCCTAAATCGTTTGGTGTTTTAACCAGGGTTTGACAAGTGTTTGTTCCCAAATCATTTGGGGTTGAAAGGGGCTTGTTCCTAAATCACCTGGGATTGAAAGGTGTTGGTGCCTAAATCATTTGGGATTTTAACCAGGGTTTGAAAGGTGTTTTCCTAAATCATTGGGGGTTTTAATCAAGGTGTGAAAGGTGTTTGTTCCCAAATCATTTGGGATTTTAACCAGGGTCTGAAAGGTGTTTGTTCCTAAATCACCTGGGATGGAAAGGTGTTTGTTCCCGAATCATTTGGGATTTTTATCCAGGGTGTGAAAGGTGTTTGTTCCTAAATCACCTGAGATGGAAAGGTGTTTGTTCCCAAATCACTTGGGGTTTTACCCAAGGTGTGAAAGGTGTTTGTCCCTAA
>NW_020893427.1:523-1057 GCF_003945725.1 Corapipo altera
TTTTTAACCAGGGATTGAAAAGTGTTTGTTCCCAAATCATTTGGGATTGAAAGGGGCTTGTTCCTAAATCATTTGGGATTGAAAGGGGCTTGTTCCTAAATCATTTGGGATTAAAAGGTGTTTGTTCCTAAATCATTTGGGATTTTAACCAGGGTTTGAAAGGTGTTTGTTCCTAAATTTTTTGGGATTGGAAGGTGTTTGTTCCCAGAGCACTTGGGATTTTAATGAGGGTCTGAAAGGTGTTTGTTCCTAAATCAGTTTGGGATTTTTACCCAAGGTGTGAAAGGTGTTTGTTCCTAAATTATTTGGGATTGAAAGGTTTTTGTTCCTAAATCATTTAGGATTTTTAACCAGGGTCTGAAAGGTGTTTGTTCCTAAATCACTTGGTGTTTTAACCAGGGATTGACAAGTGTTTGTTCCTAAATCAGTTTGGGATTGAAAGGTGTTTGTTCCTAAATCAGTTTGGGATTGAAAGGTGTTTGTTCCTAAATCATTTGGGATTGAAAGGTGTTTGTTCCCAAATCAGTTTGGGAT
>NW_020893428.1:0-1057 GCF_003945725.1 Corapipo altera
CCACAGGACTGTTCTGGGGGGGATCAGATGCTTCTCCTGCTCCCTTCTAACCCCAGGAACAGTTCCCAGGATGTGTCGCTGACATTGCTCATCCCTTTGGGATGAGGGGGGATGATTCCTGTGTGTCAACCCCCCTCCCATATCCATGTCCCCTCACCCTCCTCATCACCTCCTCCTCTGGCAGAGGACTCCCTTCTCCCTTTACTCAGTTGCCCCGGGTGCCACCATCCCTTCAGCTCCTGGGGGCTCCCTCTGGCTCCAGGGTTTGGAAGAAGTGCTTGGAGGAGGGGAGGGAAGGACCAATTCCAGGTGGTAACAGATAATCGTAGCCTGGGGCAGGTGGGTGTTGACCTGCACAGAAACATCTTCCAGCAGGTCCATGGCTTGGCTCATCAACTGGATGCCAATGACCAACCTCCCTTCTTGCTCATGTGTCCCCTGGGGCACCTCGTGGTCACCCTTGGCACAGTGACACCACACCACACCCCCTCCATGCCATGGCTCATCCAATGCCTCTGGTCATTGGGGTTGCTCAGCACATCCAGGGGGGAGAAAGGTCCATCACTGGCCTTTAACCACCCACCCAATTCCCCTCCAGGGCATCACATTCCCCAGGGAGCAGCTTGGCTGCACATCCCAGGATTGAGGGAACTCCAGGAGACTCAGGACATAATGTTGTGCACATTTTAATGAGTTTCAAAGGAGGTGTCAGCCTGCACAGAAATGTCTCCCAGCAGGTCCATGGCTTGGTTCATCAGCTGGAATTCAGTGCCCAACCTCCCTCCTTGCTCACGTGTCCCCTGGGGCACCTCGTGGTCACCTCACACAGTCCCACACACCCTCCACTGCCCCGTGGCTCCTCCAATCCCCACACACCTGCAGGGTGCTCAGCTCACCCAGGTGTGACCAGTGGCCATCAGTGGCCTTTAAGCACCCACCCAATTCCCCCCCAGGGCACCCCAGTTCCCCGGGAGCAGCTCGGCTGCACATCCCAGCACGGAAGGAACTCCAGGAGACTCAAGGTACAATGCAGAGTAAATTTTAATGGCTTTAAAGA
>NW_020893429.1:0-1057 GCF_003945725.1 Corapipo altera
AATCTGGCTACCAATGATAATTTTCCATGTCTCTCCCACATTCCCAAGCCTTACTGTGCCACTGATGCTTTTCCATGTCTCTCCCACATTCCCAAGTCTTGCTTTAGCATCCAGCTGCACCACTGATGGTTTTCCATGTCCCTCCCACATTCCCAAGCCTTGCTTCTGGATCCAGCTGTTCCACTGATGGTTTTCCATGTCCCTCCCACATTATCCAGCCTTGCTTCTGGATCCAGCTGTTCCACTGGTGGTTTTCCATGTCTCTCCCACATTTCCCAGTCTTCCTTCTGGATCCAGCTGCTTCTCATGGTTTTCCACCGCTCTCCCACAGTATCCAGCCTTGCTTCTGGATCCAACTCCACCACTGATGCTTTTCCATGTCTCTCCCACATTCCCAAGCCTTACTGTGCCACTGATGCTTTTCCACGTCTCTCCCACATTTCCCAGTCTCGCTTCCGAATCTGGCTACCAGTGATAATTTTCCATGTCTCTCCCAGATTCCCAAACCTTGCTGTGCCACTGATGGTTTTCCATGTCTCTCCCAAATTCCCAAACCTTTCTTTACCATCCAACTCTACCACTGGTGGTTTTCCATGTCTCTCCCACATTCCCAAACCTTGCTGTGCCACTGATGCTTTTCCATGTCTCTCCCACATTCCCAAACCTTTCTTTACCATCCACCTCCACCCCTGATTCTTTTCCACGTCTCTCCCACATTCCCAACCCTCCCTCTTTCACCCACCCACCCCCCTGACGCTTTTCCACCTCTCTCCCACATTTCCCACCCTCCCTTCGCGATCCCTCCGCCCCTTCCCGGCGCCGGATCCCCCCGTTATTCCCGCCCTTCCCTGACGGTTTTCCCACGTTTTCCGTGGTCTCCCAGGGTGACCCAGTGCAAGTACAAGCGGATCGGGTGCCCCTGGCAGGGCCCGTACCACGAGCTGTCGGTGCACGAGGCCGAGTGCACCCACCCCACCAAAACGGGCAACGAGCTCATGGAGATCCTGGACGAGATGGACCAAACGAGGAAAAAGGAGATGCAGCTCTACAACAGCAT
>NW_020893430.1:0-1057 GCF_003945725.1 Corapipo altera
CGCTGCCGCTCTGCGTCCTCCCCGCTCCCCGCCGCCGACTCCCGGCCCACCACGTCGCCGCTGCTCCCCGGTCCCCCATGCCGCACAGTCCGCCTTCGCGCCCCGGAACCGCCCCGTGTGCCGGTGGGGGGCTCCCCGAGGGGCTCTGCAGGGGCCTTGGGGCCGGGACCCCGGGGGTGCAGCCCGACCAAGGGGCGGGGCAGGGGACGGGGTCCTGGGGGCGGGACCCGGGACGGCCACGGACCCGCGGGAAGGGCCCCTCCGACACGGCCCTAGTCCCTCCTCCCGACCACCCGAGCACCTCCCGCCACCCGCGGCCGCGGCCCCGGGGGCTCCAAGCCCCGCCAATCCGGGCCCGAGGCAGCGTCTGGCCCGCCAATCCCGGCCCGCCTTTCTCGGCGCCGTCCAATCACAGCCCGCCTTTTCAATCCGGCAGCGGTCCCGCAAGCTCTGCCCGCTCAGCCGCGGCGCGGCCCCTCCGCGCGGCCCCGTCCCCCCGTTCCCCTCAGGCGGTGCTGGGACCGCGGAAGGGCGGTGGGAGCTCCACGGTCACGTCCCGTCCGGGAGCTCTCCCAGGAGAAGGGGAGGGAGGCGGGGAGCGGGCGGGAGGGGCTCCGGGAGCGGGGCCTGCGGGGCCAGCGGGGTTCTCGGGAACGGGCGGACGGGGATTGGCGGGGCTGGCACGGGGGGGCGGGGCTGTGCGGGCCGCGGGCTATAAATAGCGGGGGGGGGGCAGTTCGGCGGCGGAGGTGGAAGCGGCGCTGGAGCGGCGGGAGCCGGGGCGAGATCGGCGGTGAGCTGGGGCGGGACTCCCGCGGCTGCCGCTCCAGGCACGCGGCTTGTCTTGGGCACAGGGGCCGCTCTCTCCGGGAGGTTCTGGCTCCCGACGTGCAGGTCCGATCCCGGCCCGCCACTCCCAGCCCGCTTTTCTCCGCTCCGTCCAATCGTAGGCCGCCCTTTCAATGGGGCCGCGGTCCCGTAAGCTGTGCCCGCCCAGCCGCGGGGCGGTGCCGCCCCCCTTCCCCACGTTCCCCTCAGGCGCTGTAGGTGCCGGCGC
>NW_020893431.1:0-1057 GCF_003945725.1 Corapipo altera
TTTGGAGCACGTTGGGAACACAAAAGTGCTGGGAATGAGTTGGGAGTTTGGAGCCTCCTTCCTCCCCCCTCCATGGCATTGACCCTGTAAATATTCCTGTGGGAGGGATTCTCTGGGTGTTCCCAGAATTCATGGATCCACAGATGGAGCTGAGGGATTTGGGATTGGGTTTGGAGCATGTTGGGAACACAAAAGGTGGATCAGACAGTGCTGGGAATGAGTTGGGATTTTGGAGCCTCCTTCCTCCCCCCTCCATGGCATTGACCCCATAAATATTCCTGTGGGAGGGATTCTCTGGGTGTTCCCAGAATCCATGGATCCAGAGATGGAGTTGAGGGATTTGGGATTGGTTTTGGAGCTGCTCTGTGGTGGGAACAGGCCGGGAAAGCCGGGATTGTCCGGGGTGGGATGAGCTTTGGAGCCCCCTGGTCCATGGAACCTGTTCCTCCTGGACGGACTTTAATCCTCTTTTTTAACTGTTCCAACCCAAACCATCCCAGGGTTCCCTGATCCCAGGGTTCCAGAGCCCCTCCTCTGTGGACATGGCTGGAAAAACCGGGATTATCCAGCTGGAGTTTTCCAGGCCTTGGAACCACCTGGTCTGCGGGAGGTGTCCCCGCCCGGGCTGGGGAACGGAGGGACTTTAATCCCCTTTTTTAACCATTTTAAACCATCCCAACCCAAAGCATTCCAAGGCTCCCTGATTTTGGAGCCCCTCCACTAGGGAGACAGGTTGGGAAAACTGGGATTGGCCAACTGGAATCATCCAAAGGTTGGAGCCACGGAATCATCCAAAGGTTGGTGCTCCATGGAAGGTTCCCCACCCGTGGTTGGAACCAGCCGGACTTTAACCCCTCCTTAACCAGCTGAACCCCCCATTCCAGCCCTCCCTGACTCCCTGGAGCCGGGATTCCCCCCATTCCAGACCTCCCTGACTCCCTGGAGCCAGGATTCCCCCCATTCCAGACCTCCCTGGAGCCAGGATTCCCCCCTCCCTGACTCCCTGGAGCCAGGATTCCCCCCATTCCAGCCCTCCCTGGAGCCGGGATTCCCCCCA
>NW_020893432.1:0-1057 GCF_003945725.1 Corapipo altera
CCCAAATATGTCCAGTATCCCCAGTATCCCCACTATCCCAGTATCCCCACTATCCCACTATCCCAGTATCCCAGTGTCCCCATGTCCCCCCTCAGTGCCCCCTGTCTCCCGCAGGATTCCCGGCGGGATCGGCCTCTTCCCGAGGGCCCCGAGGGGCAGCGGGGGCGGGGCCGCCTGGCTGGGGCTGAAGGATGAGGAATTCCCAGGATCCAGAGCCAGGGACGAAGATTTCCCGGGATTGGGACCCAAGGACAAGGATATCCCAGGACTGGGATCCAAGGAGAAGGATCTCCCAGGACTGGGATCCAGGAATGAGGATTTCCCGGGATTGGGACCCAAGGATGAGAATTTTCCAAGATTGGGACCCAAAGACAAGGAATTCCCGGGATTGGAGCCCAAGGACAAGGAATTCCCAGGACTGGGATCGAAGGACAAGAATTTCCCAAGATCTGAACCCAAGGACAAGGATTTCCCAGGATTGGGATCCAAGGACAAGGATCTCCCAGGACTTGGATCCAAGGACAAGGATCTCCCAGGACTGGGATCCAGGAATGAGGATTTCCCGGGATTGGGACTCAAGGACAAGGAATTCCCAGGATTGGGATCGAAGGACAAGAATTTCCCAAGATTGGGACCCAAGGACGAGGATATCCCGGGATTGGGATCCAAGAATGAGGATTTCCCAGGACTGGGACCCAAGGATGAGAATTTCCCAAGGTTGGGACCCAAGGACAAGGAATTCCCGGGATTGGGATCCAAGGACAAGGAATTCCCAGGACTGGGATCGAAGGACAAGAATTTCCCAAGATCTGAACCCAAGGACAAGGATTTCCCAGGATTGGGATCCAGGGATGAGGATTTCCTGGGATTGGAGCCGCCGGCAGGAGCCGATCCCGGCCCGGCCCAGGAGCAGAACTGGCTGAGCTCGGCCTTGGCCCGGAAAAGAGCCCGGGAGAGACATTCCCAACCCTCCGGGAGCCCGGGAAAAGAGCCAGAGGGGGTGGAGGAGCTGGATCAGCATTCCCGGGAGAGCAGGAGATGCCCTTCCCAGGACACC
>NW_020893433.1:0-389 GCF_003945725.1 Corapipo altera
CCCTGGCCGAGGTGGAGGTTTGGGGTGAATCCCCCCATTTTTGGGGTCTCTAATCCCCATTTTTGGTTCTGTAACCCGCAGGTCTCAGCCCTGGAGGCCGCCCTGGCCGAGGCGGAGGCGCGGGCGGGGTCTCACCTGGCGCAGGTGCAGGCCCAGGTGGGCGCGGCCGAGGCGGAGCTGCGGGAGCTGCGGGCGCAGCTGCGGGCGCAGAACGAGCAGCACCGGGAGCTGCTCGGGGCCAAGGACCGGCTCGAGAGGGAGATCGAGACCTACCGGGGGCTGCTCGAGGGCGGCGACGGCTTCAGGGCACCGGGGGGGGACTTCAGGTGAGCGGGGGAGGGGAATTCAGGGGAGGGGAATTCAGGGGAGGGGAGGGGGCTACAGGTGAG
>NW_020893433.1:489-1057 GCF_003945725.1 Corapipo altera
GGGTGAATCCCCCCATTTTTGGGGTCTCTAATCCCCATTTTTGGTTCCGTAACCCGCAGGTCTCAGCCCTGGAGGCCGCCCTGGCCGAGGCGGAGGTTTGGGGTGAATCCCCCCATTTTTGGGGTCTCTAACCCCCATTTTTGGTTCTGTAACCCCACAGGTCTCAGCCCTGGAGGCCGCCCTGGCCGAGGTGGAGGTTTGGGGTGAATCCCCCCATTTTTGGGGTCTCTAATCCCCATTTTTGGTTCTGTAACCCGCAGGTCTCAGCCCTGGAGGCCGCCCTGGCCGAGGCGGAGGCGCGGGCGGGGTCTCACCTGGCGCAGGTGCAGGCCCAGGTGGGCGCGGCCGAGGCGGAGCTGCGGGAGCTGCGGGCGCAGCTGCGGGCGCAGAACGAGCAGCACCGGGAGCTGCTCGGGGCCAAGGACCGGCTCGAGAGGGAGATCGAGACCTACCGGGGGCTGCTCGAGGGCGGCGACGGCTTCAGGGCACCGGGGGGGGACTTCAGGTGAGCGGGGGAGGGGAATTCAGGGGAGGGGAATTCAGGGGAGGGGAGGGGGCTACAGGTGAG
>NW_020893434.1:0-1057 GCF_003945725.1 Corapipo altera
TGCCCATTTTGATGTTTTTACTGTTGTTTTGACGGTTTTTTTCTCCTGTTCTGGTGGTTTTAGTGTTGATTTTGGGGTGGTTTTTTGCCCATTTTGATCTTTTTCGGGCTGTTCTGGTGTTTTTAGTGCTGTTTGGGTTTTTATTTTTGCCTCTTTTGGTGTTTTTAGGGCCGTTCTGGTGTATTTAGTATTGGTTTTGGGATTTTTTTGCCTGTTCTGGTGTTTTTAGTGTTGTTTTGTGGGGGTTTTTGCCTGTTTTGATGTTTTTAGGGTTGATCTGGTGTTTTTAGTGTTGTTTTGGGGTTTTTTTGCCCATTTTCATGTTTTTCATGCCGTTCTGGTATTTTTAGTGTTGTTTTTGGGTTTCTTTTGCCTGATTTGATGTTTTTCGGGCCATCCTGGTGTTTTTAGTGTTGATTTTGGTTTTTATTTTTGCCTGTTTTGATGTTTTTACTGTTGTTTTGGGGGGGTTTTTTTGCCCATTTTGGTGTTTTTCGGGTCATTCTGGTGTTTTTAGTGTTGTTTTTGGGGTTTTTTTTCCCTGTTTTGATGTTTTTCGGACCATCCTGGTGTTTTTAGTGTTGATTTTGGGGGTGTTTTTTGCCTGTTCTGGTGTTTTTAGGGCCGTTTTGTGGGGGTTTTGCCCCATTTTGATGTTTTGGGGCCATCCCAACTTTTCCAACCTCATTTTTGGGGAAGTTTTGAGCCAGAAGTTTCTCTCCCGTATTTTTTCCCGGCGGGATTTTCCCCTGGGGGGGGTTCCGGGGTCAAATCCCGGGCACGGGAGGCTCGGGAATATCGGGAATGTGCCCTTGGAGCAGTGGGGGGTGGGGCGGCCGCTGACGCACGGCCCGGCATTCCCGGAATTCCTGAGGCATTCCCGGAATTCCTGAGGCATTCCCGCCGCATTCCCGGAATTCCCGTGCCCATGGGAGATAACGGGATGTGCCCGCGGGGGTCCCTTATGCCCAAATCGCCCCCCCGGGAATTCCGGGGTGGAAAATTCCCGGTTGTTTTGTCTATTTTGGGTTTTTTTGTCCATTTTGGGATTTTTTTG
>NW_020893435.1:0-488 GCF_003945725.1 Corapipo altera
TCCTGGAATTCCAGCTCAGGAATCCTGACATCCCTTGGAATTCCCATCCCTCGGAATTCCCATCCCTCCCCTCCTGGCCACTCCTGGAATTCCAGCTCAGGAATCCTGACATCCCTTGGAATTCCCATCCCTCCCCTCCTGACCAATCCTGGAATTCCAGCTCAAGAATCCTGACATCCCTTGGAATTCCCACCCCTCCACTCCTGGAATTCCAGCTCAGGAATCCTGACATCCCTTGGAATTCCCACCCCTCTTCTCCTGGCCATTCCTGGAATTTGAGCTCAGGAATCCTGACATCCCTTGGAATTCCCATCCCTCGGAATTCCCATCCCTCCCCTCCTGGCCACTCCTGGAATTCCAGCTCAGGAATCCTGACATCCCTTGGAATTCCCATCCCTCAGAATTCCCATCCCTCCCCTCCTGGCTACTCCTGGAATTCCAGCTCAGGAATCCTGACATCCCTTGGAATTCCCATCCCTCCCCTCCTG
>NW_020893435.1:588-1057 GCF_003945725.1 Corapipo altera
CCCGGGGGCAGATCCCACCATTCCCAGCCCCTTTTTCCCCCCATTCCCGTGGCTGATCCCTGTTTTCCATCCTTTTCCAGGCGCCGCTCCTCGTCCTCCTCCTCGTCCCCCTCCTCCTCCTCCTCCTCCTCCTCGTCCCGCTCCAGCTCCCGCTCCCACCGCGGGGGGGGCTCCTCCCACTATTCCCGCTATTCCCGCTGCTCCCGCCGCTATTCCCGCTCCCGCTCCCGCTCCCGCCGCTATTCCGGAGGGGGATCCCGGGACAGGGGATCCCGGGACAGGGGATCCCGGGACAGGGGATCCCGGGAAAGCCGACGCCGCTCCCGATCCTACTCCCCCGACCGGGGTTATCGCTACGGAGCCCGACGACGATCCAGGTCAGTCCTCCCTTACCAGCACAATTTTCCCAGCTTTTCCCTCTTTTTCCCTGCTTTTCCCTACTCTCCTCTATTTTTCCTGTTTTTTCTCG
>NW_020893436.1:0-645 GCF_003945725.1 Corapipo altera
GGGAGGAATCTTCAACCGTATGCAATTTTGGGAGTCAGTTTGACAGTTGGGAGGCAGGACTGAAAACAGGAAACAACAGGTCATCTCGGCAGGAAAGAAAGCCTGGAATCTTTGGCTTTGTGGTGTACTTGGTGGGTCAGGGTGGGCACTCTGTGGGCAGCAAGAGCTTTCTGTTCTGTTGCCTTTGATGTGGAAGGAATCTTTGTTTGTCTGTAATTTTGGGAGTCGGGCTGTCAGTTGGGAGGTAGGTCTTAAAACAGGAAACAACAGCCCTTCTCCCCAGGAAAGAACACCTGGAAACTTTGACCTGGTGCTGCAGTTAGTGTGTCTCCCTGGAGACTCCATGGGCAGCAAGAACTTTCTGTGTTGGCCCCTTTGTTGTGGGAGGAATCTTCAGCCGTATGCAATTTTGGGTGTCAGTTTGACAGTAGGGAGACAGGACTGAAAACGGGAAACAACAGGCCATCTCGGCAGGAAAGAAAGCCTGGAATCTTTGGTTTTGTGGTCCAATTGGTTGGCCAGGCTGGACACTCCATGAGCAGCAAGAACTTTCTGTCATGGTCTCTTTGCTGTTGGAGGAATCTTCGTCGGTATGCAATTTTGGGATTCGAGCTGTCAGCTGGGAGGCAAGGTTGAAAACAGGAA
>NW_020893436.1:745-1057 GCF_003945725.1 Corapipo altera
TGGGGAGTCGGGCTGTCAGTTGGGAGGTAGGTCTTAAAACAGGAAACAACAGCCCTTCTCCCCAGGAAAGAACCCCTGGAAACTTTGGCCTGGTGCTGCAGTTAGTGTGTCTCCCTGGGGACTCCATGGGTAGCAAGAGGTTTCTGTGCTGGCCCCTTTGTTGTGGGAGGAATCTTAGTGCGTATGCAATTTTGGATGTAGGGCTGGCATTTGGGAGGCAAGGTTGAAACCAGGAAACAGCAACCCTTCTCCTCTGGAAAGAAAACCTGCAAGCTTTGGTTTTGTGGTCCAATTGGTTGGCCAGGCTGGGCA
>NW_020893437.1:0-1057 GCF_003945725.1 Corapipo altera
AAAAAGGGAATCTGTTGTAATTTCTCTGAAGGTTAATCTTGAGAAAGGGGCCCATGCTGAAGTGCTTGATATTTGTGGGAGGTGAGCAGGCCACACAGCAGAATTGCTGAGAGCTGATGACTCTTTCTTAAAATGAATCCTATAACTAGGTAGTCCAGTGTAAGATGTTAGGGCTGCACTTGCAACTTGAGACCTCAGTGACTTCCAAGTGCTTGCAGAGATGAATTCCAGTGAAGACCCAGAAGATTTCCCAGTGAGGTTCTCTGATCACCCCTTGTCTCCTAATGCTTCCTGGCCTTGCTTCTCTGATTTACATTTTCTGGGTTTTGTTTCTTAGTTTGACATGTCAGAAGGTTTCCTTGTAATATCTGCATTGCTTCATTCAGCAATGCATGATGTGTTAGTGCCTCTTGTTCATGCTACAGCAGTTGTGAAAGGGTGGAGGCATGAAGGTGTCCTTGAGTTTCTTTACTGTCAGGACAAATAGATGTAACCAAGACCTTAGCAGAAGCTGTAAGTGTGTGGAACAGTGTGTGTGGTAAAAGAAGGCAGGAGAGTCACTCTTAGTCATTCCTTTGATGAGTCATTCTCTGCTGGATGACCACTCCTCTTTTATTTTGGTGGTTTATAATTTTGTGGACTTTAGAATCCTTCCATTTCTTCTCAGAATGGTGGTGAGCAGACAAACGTACCTCCCTTCTTGTAGGGCATTATCATCTCATGGTAAATTTTGCCAATAGTGAGAGGGTCACAAGGAAAGCTGCCAGTTGTGTAACAGCAAAGAGAAGACAGGAGAGCTCTGTGTGTGAGACTGTAGAAGGACATGGTCATTCCCTTGCTTATCAAATGTCACAGATAACACCTGCATGTACCTGATGGGTACCATGTAATCTGAGCTGCTTCTGAACAGTGAGGCCTATGAAATGTTATTACACCTGATCTGTTCCTCTCTGTGTGTTCCCAACTCTTGCCTTTCTTGGTGTCATGAGCTCAACCTCAGGCTGGCTGCCCTTATGTGGAAGGTCACTTCTCTTCCAACTGTCCCAATGCAGTTGAG
>NW_020893438.1:0-1056 GCF_003945725.1 Corapipo altera
TATTTTTTGTGCTCGTTATTTATTGGTTTTAGGCACTGGTGGGAGATTGAGAGCAGAGGATGCTGCCACAGCCCTTTTCCTGGCCTTGCACAGCCCCTTTGGAACCAGGGAATACCTCTGCTCCCACATCCCAAAGCAATGCCAACCATGGATTTGTTCTTTCAGGGTCACCTGGGGATGGGGAACATTTCTGGAAGACTCCAGGAATAAACTGATGCTCCAAGAGGGTAGAAAAAGCTCTTTCCTCCCAGATTAAAGGATTCCTGGCAAAATCAGAGCCCTGAAGTTGAGTCAAAACCCATGACCTGTCACACACGTCAGGTTGGTGGGGGATTTTTATTGAAACAATAGAAATTAAGGAAATCCTAGAACATTCCATCTGTATTTTTTATCCTTTTGTAAAGGCTGGAGCAGGCAAAGCTGGTGGTGCTGGGCAGGGCAGTCTCAAGGCTGTGCCACTCCTGCCTTGGCCCCTGATGCTGAGCAGTGTCACCACACGTGTGGCATCATTTGAAAAGACATTTTTGTTTGCTTAGAACAATTTAAATATATGTTCCACGAACGTGCAACAGCGTGATTTGGGGTTTTGTAGAAGCTGGGAAAATTCTGGGTTTCCCCTTGGCTACAAGATTTGTCTCTGTGTAGGAAATAGAGTGATTTGAGGGAAAAGAATCAAAAGCCCATGAATAAAAAATCAAGGTGTGTCTGTGCCATGCGCAGGAGCTGGAACAAGTTATCCCTGTGTGAGGCAGGGAACTGGCTCCTCTGTGTGGATAACTTCACCCTGGGAGTGGCATATGGCTCCTGGAGGCAGCATCACATGTGGGATGGGAATGCTGCCAGGAGCAGCTCTGGGATGGCCTCAGCTGGATGTTTGGTGCCCCTCAACTGGATGTTTGGTGCCCCTCAACTGGATGTTTGGTGCCCAGCAGCTGGAGGGAGGCTACGTGTCCTGGGCCATGGGGGCTGAAACCCTGCAGGTGTTGGAGGGTGGTGGTGAGAGCAAATGCTGTCCATCCATCCCTGACCTGTCCATCCATCCATCCATCCATCCCT
>NW_020893439.1:0-1056 GCF_003945725.1 Corapipo altera
ACCTCCTCACCTGGGCACCTCCTCACCTGGGCACCTCCTTACCTGGGAACCTCCTCACCTGGAGCACCTCCTGGCCTGGGCCATCCCCCCCACTGTGCTCACCCCGCTGTGTCTCTCCTTTGCCCCCAGGTTCTGGAAGGTGGCCGGGGGCCTCCTGATCCTCCTCATCTGCTGCATCAACATGTACTTCGTGGTGGCCTACGTGAGGGACCTCCACAACCTGGGACTGTACATCGGGGCCGCCGTGCTCAGTGTCGTCTACCTGTCCTTCGTGGCCTACCTGGTGAGTTGGGCTCCACCTGGGCCCCCTCCCAGCTGGGAGAAGACTTTGGAACAGCACATGGCTCCTCTGTGTGTCACAGAGGTGGAAAATCGTGGAGTGACCATGGAGCCACGGGGTGGGGTGGACTGGGAGGGACCTTAAAGGTTATTTCATCCCACCCCCTGCTGTGCACAGGGGGACCTTCCACCTCCCAGCCCCGTCCAGCCTGGCCTTGAACACTTCCAGAGATCCTCTGGGAAATCAATGCCAGTGCCTCCCCCACCCTCACAGGGAGGAATTCCTTCCCGAAATCCTTCTCTGGACTTGCTCCAACAGCTCCACATCCTCCTCGTGTTGGTGCCCCAGAGCTGGGGGCAGCTCTGCAGGTGGGGTCTCACCTGAGGGGGCAGAGGGGCAGAACCCCTGCTGTGGATGAGCCCCCCTCGGGCTGTCACCTGCCCCCTCAACTCCGTGTTACCTGCACGTGATCCCCGTCTGTGTCCCCAGTGAGGCTGTTCCTGGATACTGGTCCCAGTTTAGACCCTGAGGGACCCCACTCATCCCCTGGGCATGGAGCCATTGGCCACAACTCCTTGAGTGGCCAATCTCTGATCCAGTGAGGTTATTAGTGGAGCTTCACCCCCACCCCAGCTGAGGTTTGGGGTCCCCAGTGCAGAACATTGAGGGGCTGGAGCGTCTCCAGGGCTGGGAATGGAGCTGGGAAGGGGCTGGAGAACTGAGGGAGCTGGGGGGGCTCAGCCTGGAGAAAAGGAGGCTCAGGGGGAACCTTCTCC
>NW_020893440.1:0-1056 GCF_003945725.1 Corapipo altera
ACCTCCTCACCTGGGCACCTCCTCACCTGGGCACCTCCTTACCTGGGAACCTCCTCACCTGGAGCACCTCCTGGCCTGGGCCATCCCCCCCACTGTGCTCACCCCGCTGTGTCTCTCCTTTGCCCCCAGGTTCTGGAAGGTGGCCGGGGGCCTCCTGATCCTCCTCATCTGCTGCATCAACATGTACTTCGTGGTGGCCTACGTGAGGGACCTCCACAACCTGGGACTGTACATCGGGGCCGCCGTGCTCAGTGTCGTCTACCTGTCCTTCGTGGCCTACCTGGTGAGTTGGGCTCCACCTGGGCCCCCTCCCAGCTGGGAGAAGACTTTGGAACAGCACATGGCTCCTCTGTGTGTCACAGAGGTGGAAAATCGTGGAGTGACCATGGAGCCACGGGGTGGGGTGGACTGGGAGGGACCTTAAAGGTTATTTCATCCCACCCCCTGCTGTGCACAGGGGGACCTTCCACCTCCCAGCCCCGTCCAGCCTGGCCTTGAACACTTCCAGAGATCCTCTGGGAAATCAATGCCAGTGCCTCCCCCACCCTCACAGGGAGGAATTCCTTCCCGAAATCCTTCTCTGGACTTGCTCCAACAGCTCCACATCCTCCTCGTGTTGGTGCCCCAGAGCTGGGGGCAGCTCTGCAGGTGGGGTCTCACCTGAGGGGGCAGAGGGGCAGAACCCCTGCTGTGGATGAGCCCCCCTCGGGCTGTCACCTGCCCCCTCAACTCCGTGTTACCTGCACGTGATCCCCGTCTGTGTCCCCAGTGAGGCTGTTCCTGGATACTGGTCCCAGTTTAGACCCTGAGGGACCCCACTCATCCCCTGGGCATGGAGCCATTGGCCACAACTCCTTGAGTGGCCAATCTCTGATCCAGTGAGGTTATTAGTGGAGCTTCACCCCCACCCCAGCTGAGGTTTGGGGTCCCCAGTGCAGAACATTGAGGGGCTGGAGCGTCTCCAGGGCTGGGAATGGAGCTGGGAAGGGGCTGGAGAACTGAGGGAGTTGGGGGGGCTCAGCCTGGAGAAAAGGAGGCTCAGGGGGAACCTTCTCC
>NW_020893441.1:0-1056 GCF_003945725.1 Corapipo altera
CCTCTGACACCCCCTGGAGATATTTGTATGGATTGGTGGGACATTTACATGGATTGATGGATCCCTTCTCAGCCTTCCCCTCTCCAGACTGACCAGGCCCAGCTTCCCCAGTCTCTGCTCATCCCAGAGATGCTCCAGACCCCAAATCATCTCTGTGGCCTCCGCTGGACCCTCCCCAGCAGCTCCTGGTCTTTCTCATCCTGAGGAGCCCAGGCCTGGACACAGCTCTGGATTTGCCTCCCCAGGGCGGAGCAGAGGGGCAGGATCCCTCCCTGACCCGCCGAGACCTCCTGGTGCTCCCGCTGGGAACAGGCACATATTCCTTGGCATTATCCCCACGGGAAGGACTCCCCCCTGGAAACCACCCCGGATCACACACTGACACTCCCACGTGTCTCCAGAGACCAACAAACAACCCACAGGATGAGAAAAAACCCACAGGTTTCTTTCCCAATTCCCTGGTTCGGCCGGTGCTGCCTCGGCACAGCCCCGGATCCCTCCGACATTCCCGGCATTCCCACCCACAAACACCAACAATTCCCCTGCACAGCTTCAACCACACTCCAGCCTCACCCTCCCCGAGGCTCCAACACCCCTTTGGATCGGATGGAAAGCCGGGAATGTCGTGCTCTCAAAGGACAGGGGGGTGTTTTATCCCACGGACACGCGATTCCCAGCAGGTTACCAACAACACCCCAAGGGATTTCCAGCATTCCAATACATAATTCACTGCTTGGAAATAACGTGCTGACGGGATTATCCAGAGGAAAAAATATTGGGAAGCACAGCCAAGGCTCGACTAGTCCTGCAGATTAAATCAGTTTGAATCTGATAGCAAGGGGAGATTAATTTAAAAATAGACCTTCCCGGTGGTTTGGTCAATACAAGTCGTTAAAACATGACTTTAAAATAAATAAATACACTCTGTTCTCTTCCTGTGTCATTCCTCAGATAAAAGCCCGGGCCTGGAAGCTGTGGAATTCTGACTATTGGAGGTATGTGAGGTACTTTTGGTGGTATGAAAAACAAACCCGAGCAGCCCCAGCACCCTTCCTG
>NW_020893442.1:0-1056 GCF_003945725.1 Corapipo altera
ACAACATATTAATTATCCTCTGCAAGACCCGGCCTGACACTCTGGAATTTGAAAAGGGCCACTTCTAGGAATTGCTGTACTTGGGTCCTTCAGAGATAAGCTGAAGTGGAGCTGTAATTTATGTATTTAATACATGTTTAAATGAGAGTCTGGTTTTGTGGAAAAGATCTTTGGTTGTGCTTTGTGTGATCTTCTTGTTGGAGGAGGATTGGACTTGATGATCTTGAAGGCATTTTCCACCCTTGATTGGAGGTCTTTTCCAACCCTAATTATTCTACCACTCTATGATTCTAAAATGGAGTAACCCTGTGAGGAAAGAATGTGAGAAATGTGCATTGTGATGCACCTACAGCAGGTTATTTATTAGAATCATTAATTCCATATAATTTTTAACATTAAAGAATGTGCAGTGCCCCCACACACTGGAAGGGGGACAGTCTGCTGACTGCAACGGGCTGTCACAGCTTGGGAATCTGAATTGTTTGAGAGAGATACCTGTTTTCCTGGAAAAAAAAATATTTATAATATCAGGAAATTATTGTAACAACCCAATTCCAGGCACGGATCACGATCAAACCATGACCAAAGGGTTTGACATTCCCGTCTCTGCTGGAAAACAGGGGTTGCTGGCAGATTATCTGCTCTCTGCAGGTGCTCAGGGGCTTCAGAGGGTAATTCCAGGCCAGGAAAGAGGTGGATATTCCTTAACAGACACAGGTGCTGCTCCTGTGATGGAATTCCTGATCCCACCGAGTCTCAGATTTGGGACATGAAGGAATATTCCCTGCTGAGACACTTGAGCTTGTTGTTCCAAGATCTTCTCTTCATTAAAGGGTTGTGGGACTCCCAACCAGTGACCTCAGCTCCCTGTGTGCCCCAAACTGGCCCAGTTTGGGTCTTCCCTGCCTGGAGGAGAGCAGCCCATCGCTGAAATCAGAGAATCACAGAATCAGCTGGGTTGGAAGGGACCTCCGAGATCATCCAGTCCAACCCTTGATCCAACCCCGCCGTGGTTCCCAGCCCATGGCACTGATGCCACATCCAGTCTGTCCTTAA
>NW_020893443.1:0-1056 GCF_003945725.1 Corapipo altera
ACCAGGTGAGCGGCCAGGCCCAGGTAGGCCCCGAAATCCAGCTCCTGCCGCAGGGCCTGGGGGTTTTGGGGGGAAAAAAGGGGATTTTGGGGGCAGCACGAGACAAAAACCGCCCAAATTCAACCCAAAAAAACCCCCAAAATCCCCCCAAAAAAAGGTAAAAAATTCCCAAAAAATTAGCCCAGAAATTCTCCCAAAATACCCAAAAAATTCCCTGAAAAAATGACAAAAAAATCCCCCAAAAAATCCACAAAAAATCCAAAAAAATCCCCCAAAACCCCCAAAAATCCCCCCCAAAAATCCCCCCAAAATCCCCAAAATCCTCCTCAAAAATTAGCCCAGAAATTCTCCCAAAATACCCAAAAAATTCCCTGAAAAAATGACAAAAAAATCCCCCAAAAAATCCACAAAAAAATCCAAAAAATTCCCTCAAAAAAAATCCCAAAAAACCCCAAAATCCTCCTCAAAAATCCCCCAAAAAATGCCAAAAAAATCCCCTAAAAAATCCCCAAATCCTCCTCAAAAATTATCCCAGAAATTCTCCCAAAATCCCGAAAAATCCCCCCAAAATCCCCCCAAAAATGTCCAAAAAATCCCCAGGTAGGCCCCGAAATCCAGCTCCTGCCGCAGGGCCTGGGGGTTTTGGGGGGAAAAAAGGGGATTTTGGGGTCAGCACGAGACAAAAACCGCCCAAATTCAACCCAAAAAAACCCCCAAAAAAGACCAAAATAATCCCAAAATCCTCCTCGAAAATCAGCCCGGAAATTCTCCCGAAAAATCCATAAATCCCCCCAAAAATTCCCCCAAAATCCTCAAAAAATCCCCCAAAATTCCTCCCAAATCCCTCAACAAAATCCCCCCAAAAATCCCCAAAACCTCCCCAAAAAATTCCCAAAAATCCCCCCAAAAATGTCCAAAAATACCCCCAAAAATTCCCCAAAATTCCCCAAAAATCCCCCCCAAAATGTCCAAAAATACCCCAAAAAATTCCCCAAAATTCCCCAAAAATCCCCCCAAAAATGTCCAAAAATACCCCCAAAAATTCCCCAAAATTCC
>NW_020893444.1:0-1056 GCF_003945725.1 Corapipo altera
GTCAGGGCATGGGCACGGCACTGAACGCTCTATTGCCTGTATCTCCAAACTCAAGATATGTACCCCCCAAACATTACATCACTGAAAGGACATACCGAGAAAATAACTCCCAGACTTTTGAAAAAACTTGGCAGAGCTTTCCCAGAAAGAACTTCTCTACAAAGACTTCTCTCCCCATGCCAGGAATTAAGGTACTCTCTTTATTTCACTTTTACACATTATGTCAGTTTTTACACTCCGGGGTATCCCAGTTTACAGTGTTACAGTTTATAACTTCAGAACAACACAGACAGTGTGAGGCTTTCTGAATATTCCGCGCACCACACACATTATTAAAGGTATCAATTACTACAGATGGTGTGAAAATCCTTCTTAAAAGGAACAGGCAAAAAATTGCTCAAACTCAGTTCAGGGAGTACAAAGAAAAAGGGCCAAAAGGAGAACGCAAAGGCTCTAACACAAACACAGAAAGTTATGCTGGGACAGCTTCCCAGTTCAGTTCTGCTGAATTCAGGAAGAACAATGAGAAGACCAAAGTGAAGTCCTTTTCACAAGCTCATCTTGATTCAGAAAATGCTCTTGGAGGGACACGAGGAGTTTTCATGCAATGCACCCAAAGACAATGAACAGGTTTTCACATCTCTGTACAGATACAGTCTACCTCAACATCGTTTGTGCTGCTGTACTGCAAGCAGATAGAACACCCAAACCTCTCTTACCGGCTAAAATATAGATCTTATTGTGCATTTTGTTGCTCTTCTCTGACACAAAAAACATGAGAGCTCTGTACTCAAAGGATCAAAATACCCTCCTTGACTGCTGATCTGGAATTGCCTGCTTTGCAAAGGCTGAATGGCAGGAATTCCCTGATTCAGAGGGCAACACCAGTGAAGATTAGGAAACACACAGTGGCTGTGTTCACTGACATAATGACAAGAAAGGGAAGTGCACAGAGCCCACAGATGTCAGACTGAGACATCCAAAATCCAGGAAACAAAAAGCTTGGTGATCACATGGCACTCACAATTTCCTTACTTTCCTGAGCTGGGAAAAGGT
>NW_020893445.1:0-1056 GCF_003945725.1 Corapipo altera
CACGACTTCACACTCCTCTGCAGGATAAGTCTACAGGTGCAGGGCAAGGTCGCTTGTGTTCCTGGAGGAATCTCCTAAAGCTAGCACATCCTGCAGCCTTGTGCATCTGTCAGGACTCTCCCAGTTTCTCTGTTGCACAGGAGGAGGATGTTCTCCAGGGTAGGCCTTCCCTGCAGCACCATCAGAGGGACAGCACAGGTGGGTTCCTTCTGCCAGGGATGGTTGTGCGGTGGGAAGGTGGGGGTGCAGCCAGGAGTGCCTGGGGCTGTCCTGCAGAGCAGGGTCCCTGTGCTCCGGGGTTCTTCGTGTCAGGGCAGGGACCCTGCTGCCTGCCGGGGTCAGGTCTCATCCTGCCTGGGGAGTTGCCCACACCTCTGCAGGGAGAAGCTGTCGGTGGGGGAGGGGTCACAGAGTGGGGGAGTGGTCACAGGGGGGGGGGGTGACCCTGGGGAGGGGGAGGGGTCAGGGGGGGGGGGGGGGCCTCACCTGATCCCGGGCCCATCGGGACCATGGCGGAGCTGAACCTGGGGGGGACATCCAAGTTTTCCTCCAATTTCCCCTCATTTTTCCCAATTTTTCATCCATTTTTCACAAATTTCCCACTTTTTCCCCCAATTTCCTACTTTTTTCTCCATTTTTCCCAAATTTCCCACTTCTTTCCCCAGTTTTTTCCCCCATTTTCCCCATTTTTCCCAATTTCCCCATTTTTCCCAATTTTTCTCAATTTTTCCCAATTTTTCATCATATCCCCTGAATTCCCCCATTTTTCCCAAATTCTCCCATTTTTCACCAAAGTCCTCCTATTTTTCCCCAATTCCCCCATTTTTTCTCAATTCCTTCCATTTTTCCCAAATTTCCCCCATTTTTTCCCCATTTCCCCTCATTTTTCCCAAATTTCCCCCCATTTTTCCCAATTTTTCCCCAATTTTCCCCAATTTTTCATCCAATTTTTCCCAAATTCCCCCATTTTTTTCTCAATTTTCCCCCATTTTTCCCAAATTTCCCCCCATTTTTCCCAATTTTTCCCCAATTTTCCCCAATTTTTCATCCAATTTT
>NW_020893446.1:0-1056 GCF_003945725.1 Corapipo altera
TTTTCTGTGTTGGCTTTTTTAGTGTGGGAGGAATCTTTGTTTGTATGTAATTTTTGCAGTCGTCCTGGCAGTAGGGATGCAGGGTTGAAAACCGGAAACAGTAGCCCTAATCCCCAGGAAAGAAAACCTACAACAATTTACTTTGTGGTCCAATTGGTGGGCCAGTCTGTGCACTCCATTGGTCGCAAGACCTTTCTTTTGTTGGAGGAATCTTTGTAACAGTTTTGGGACTGGGGCTTGTCGTTGTGAGGCAGGGCTGAAAAAAAGAAGCTAGAGCATTTTTACCCAGGAAAGAAACCCTTGGAGCTTTTGCTGAGTGGTGCAATTGGTTTACCAGCATGGGGACTCCATGGGCAGCAAGAACTTTCTGTGCTGGCACCTTTGGTTTGAGAGAAATCATCGTGCTTATGCAATTTTGGGAGTCAGGTTGGCAGTTCTGAGGCAGGGTTGAAAACATGATACAAAAGCCCTAACCCCTAGGAAAGAAAGAGTAGAACCTTTTGTTTTGTCGTGCATTTGGTGTGTCAGTTGGGAGGCATGGTTGAAAACAGGAAACATCAGTCCTTATTCCCAGGAAAGAAAGCGTGGAATGTTCGGATTTGTGGTGCAATTGGTGGGCCATTGCTATTGGTTTCTAAGCCTGGAAACTTCATGAGCAGCAAAAGTTTTCTGTCCTGGTACCTTTGTTCTGAGAGGAAGTTGCCAGCCCAACTCTCAAAATTGCATAAGGACGAAGATTCCTCCCACAGCAAAGATGCCAGCAGAGAAAACTCTTGCTGTCTATGGAGTGCCCGGGATAACAAACTTACAGCAACACAAAACCAAAGCTTCCAGGCTTTCTTACCTGGGGAGAAGGGGTATTGTCTCCTTTTTTTCAGTCCTACCTCCCCACTGCCTGCCCCACTCCTAAAATTGCAGACTGAAAGTGCCAACAGAGAAAGCTTCCAGTCTTCCTTTTGGGGAGATGGGTTATTTTTTGATTTTTCAACCCTGCGCTGAAACTCTCAACCTGACTCCAAAAATTACATATCAAGAAATATTCCTCCCAGAACAAAT
>NW_020893447.1:0-264 GCF_003945725.1 Corapipo altera
CCCCAAAATTTGACCCAAATTCCAACATTTTCCGTTAAATTTCCACATTTTCTGTAAATTTGGCTCAAATTCCCACATTTTCCCCAAAATTTGACCCAAATTTCCACCTTTTCCCCCAAATTCCCACCTTTTCCGTAAATTTGCCTCAAATTCTCATTTTCCCCAAAATTCGACCCAAGTTTGACTCAAATTCCCACATTTACCCCAAAATTTGACCCAAATTCCAACATTTTCCGTTAAATTTCCACATTTTCTGTAAATTTG
>NW_020893447.1:364-692 GCF_003945725.1 Corapipo altera
TCGACCCAAGTTTGACTCAAATTCCCACATTTACCCCAAAATTTGACACAAATTCCAACATTTTCTGTTAAATTTCCACATTTTCTGTAAATTTGACCCAAATTCCCACATTTTCCCAGAAATTTGACTCAAATTCCAACATTTTCCCCCAAATTCCCACGTTTTCCATAAATTTGCCTCAAATTCTCATTTTCCCCAAATTCCCCTGAGTTTGACTCAAATTTCCACATTTTCCCCAAAATTTGACCCAAATTCTAACATTTTCCCCCAAATTCCCACGTTTTCCGTAAATTTGCCTGAAATTCTCATTTTCCCCAAAATTCGACCC
>NW_020893447.1:792-1056 GCF_003945725.1 Corapipo altera
CCCCAAAATTTGACCCAAATTCCAACATTTTCCGTTAAATTTCCACATTTTCTGTAAATTTGGCTCAAATTCCCACATTTTCCCCAAAATTTGACCCAAATTTCCACCTTTTCCCCCAAATTCCCACCTTTTCCGTAAATTTGCCTCAAATTCTCATTTTCCCCAAAATTCGACCCAAGTTTGACTCAAATTCCCACATTTACCCCAAAATTTGACCCAAATTCCAACATTTTCCGTTAAATTTCCACATTTTCTGTAAATTTG
>NW_020893448.1:0-1056 GCF_003945725.1 Corapipo altera
GCGGCGCCCGCAGCCGCCTCAGCCGGGCGTTGCCATGACGCCCCCGCCCATGCGCGCTGTGCACAGCGGCGGCCCCAAGATGGCGCCTCCCATCACCGAAAATGGCTGCGCGCGGAGGGGCCTCTGTGCCCGCCTCCAAAATGGCGGCGGGAGGGGAAAGGGGAGCGATGGAGGCCCACGAGGGGCTCGGGTGTGACGTTCCCCTCCTCCCCCACGCGGGACCCCCCGACACGCGGGGAGAGCGGGGTGGGGGGGCGACCCTCCCTCCTCTTTCACGCCCCCTGTTTCCCGTTGCCGCCATGTCAGCAAATGCCGCATCCAAAGGGGGGGGCCCGGGCCCCCCCCCCCCCCCTTTGTTGTCATGGCAACCCCGACCAGGCCTCAGCGCTCCGACCAGGCCCTGGCTGTGCAGACTTTAATTAAAGTAATTTAAGTAATAGAATTAAATAAATTTTGGATTATGTTGTTTTGTTGTGTTAATTAATTCGGGTTGAGGCTCCACGAACAGGCCCAGGCCCCTCAAATAGGTTCAGGTTTTTTCCCTCCCATGTTTCCTCCCCTAACCAGGTCCAGGCTTGGGACCCCACAAACAGGGTGATCCCCACTCCTTAAGCCAGGTCTAAGACCCCCAGTCCCAGGCTGGCTCCAGCCCACCAGTCAGGCCAAGCCCTTAAACCAGGCCCCGGCTCCATAACCAGGCCCAGACCTAAGCCCAGGCCCCTGAAACCAGCCCCTCCAAACCCAGCCCAAGCCCCTCAATTAAGCCCAGCTCCACATCCTTGAAACCAGGCCAACCACCTCCCACCCCAAGCCCAGGTTTAAGCCCCTCAAACCAGCCCTGGACCCAGGTTTATGTCCTAGAACCAGCTCCAGAACCCAGTTTAAGTCACATAACCAGGTTTAAGCCCCTCGAACCAGCCCCAAAACTGGGTTTAACCCCCCAACTGGTTCCAGTTCAAGCTTTAACCCCCGAAACCTGGGTTTACACACCATAACCCAGCCCCAGGAGCCACTTTAAGCCCCACAGCCAGCCCCTAATCCAGGTTTAAGCCCCCA
>NW_020893449.1:0-1056 GCF_003945725.1 Corapipo altera
ATTGGACGGCTCCTCCAGGAAGGGCGTGGCCGGGGGGGCGGAGCCTCGAGGGGGGGAGGGAGGGAGGGGGGAAGAGGGAGGGGCTTGGTGAGGCTCCGCCCACTCGGGAGCGCAGGCCCCTCCCAGTTCGTCCCAGTTTGTCCCAGTGACCTCCCAGTTCATCCCAGTGACCTCCCAGTTCATCCCAGTTCATCCCAGTTCATCCCAGTTCATCCCAGTTCCCTCCCAGTTCAACCCAGTGCCCTCCCAGTCTCTCCCAGTGACCCCCCAGTTCATCCCAGTGACCCCCCAGTCCCCTCCCAGTCTATCCCAGTGACCTCCCAGTTCATCCCAGTTCATCCCAGTTCCCTCCCGGTTCATCCCAATCCCCTCCCAGTCCCTCCCAGTTCATCCCAGTGACCCCCTGGTTCATCCCAGTTCATCCCAGTGACCTCCCAGTTCATCCCAATCCCCTCCCAGTCCCTCCCAGTTCATCCCAGTTCATTCCAGTTCATCCCAATCCCCTCCCAGTCCCTCCCAGTTCATCCCAGTTCATCCCAGTTCATCCCAGTCCCTCCCAGTCCCTCCCAGTCCCTCCCAGTATAACCCAGTCCCCCCTCACCTGCAATCCCAGTGACCATCAGAGCCAACAGCACCTGGCGGGTTGGGGAGAAGGTCAAAGGTCAACCCAGGAACCCCCAAAATCCCCCCCAAAAATCCCCCCAAAATCCCCCCAGGAGCCCCCAAATTCCCCCAAAATTCCTCAAAAAATCCCCAAAATCCTCCCCAAAACTCCCCAAAACAACCCCCAAATCCCCTCCAAAATCCCCCAAATCCCCCCAATCCCCCCAGGACCCCCCAAACCACCTCAAAATCCTCCCAAATCCCCCCAAAATCCCCCTCCAATCCCCCAAAATCCCCCAAATCCCCCCAAAACACCCCAAAATCCCCCCCAAATCCCCCAAACTCCTCCAAATCCCCTTAAACCTCCCCCAAAATCCCCCCAAATCCCCCCAAAATCCTCCCAAAACCCCCCAAATCACCCCAAGTCCCCCCACCTCCCCCCGAAATCCCCCC
>NW_020893450.1:0-1055 GCF_003945725.1 Corapipo altera
CCTTGAGGCAAAACAACCCAGTGGTACCTCTGCACGGGCTCTGCAGGATTGAAGGCCGGAATTGAGAAGGTGAAGGGAGGAGCATCATCTGGGTGTAGAAAGAGAGTAAAAGAACAGTCCTTCAGGTCAATTCCTGTCAGTGGCCGCCCTGCAGGAAGCGTGGCAGGTGAGGGGAGTCCTGGTTGCAACGCTCCCATTGGCTCAGTGACTGTATTAACCACCCTGAGATCATGGAACATGCTCCACTTGCCACTCTTCTTAGGGATGCAGAACACAGGGGTGTTCCACAGGCTAGAAGCTGGTCCTGTACACCCAGCATCCAGCTGTTCCTGCACCAGGTCTCGCAGGTGAACTGGCTGTTCCCTCTTTAGGGGCCATCGATCGACCCAGATGGGGTCGTCTGTTTTCCATTTAATTTGGTGAGTCCATGGAACAGCTGATCAGTGACCCTCACTGAGAAACCTGAGTGTTCTTTGTCATAATCTGCACAGTGGCACCGAACGGACCCGAGACATCCCTCCCCCCCAGGGTACACGGAATAGGAGCTCTGAAAGGAGCAATTCTGGCCGTCTGTCCCTCTGGCCCCAGTACCGTGCCCAGATGTGCACTTTGTCTAGGCCTCTGCATACCTCCTACCCCCGAAGTGGTCGAAGTGGGGAAGATTGTGGGCCAATCAGAAGGGCATTCTGTGTCTTTTACAATAGAACTGTCAGCACCCGTGTCTACCAAGCCTTTAAACCTGCGCCATCTGTGACAAGTCAGCACAGGCTGAGAAGCAGAAATAGTCTTTGCCTAAAATATTTGTTGCTCACCTGTGCTCCCAAAAGGCCCGGAGCCTCTCTTTCCCTTCCCAGGGGGTGAGGTGCTGTAAAAAGGGATTAGCTGAGCAAGCTGCTGCCCTTCAGGGATAGAGCAGGGTGGTGCAGGTGTCCGGGGAACTGGGGCCCTGGCCTTACAAATGTGGGGAATGCAAGAAAAGCTTCACATACAGTTCTCAACTCGTCACCCACCAGGGTGGGTGGAGGTGGGGGAGAAGCCCTACAAGTGTGAGGAGT
>NW_020893451.1:0-1055 GCF_003945725.1 Corapipo altera
AAACATCCCCAAAACATCCCCAAAACATCCCCAAAACATCCCCAAAATATCCCCAAAATACCCCTGAAATATCCCCAAAACCACCTCCAAAATATCCCCAAAATATCCCCAAAATACCCCCAAAATATCCCCAAAAACACCCCCAAAATATCCCCAAAATACCCCCAAAACATCCCCAAAACATCCCTAAAACATCCCCAAAGCATCCCCAAAATATCCCCAAAACATCCCCAAAATATCCCCAAAATACCCCTGAAATATCCCCAAAAACACCCCCAAAATATCCCTGAAATACCCCAAAAATATCCCCCAAATGTCCTCAGAATAGCTCCCAAATATCCTCAAAGTAGGTCCAAAATAGCCCCTAAATATCCCCAAAAATATCCCCCAAATATCCTCAAAATAGTCCCCAAATATCCCTAAAATACCCCAAAAATATCCCCGAAATATCCCTGAAATATGCCCCAAACACCCCCAAAATAGCCCTGGAAGATCCCCAAAATACCCCCAAAATAGCCCCAAATTGTCCCCAAAATATCAACAAAATACCCTCAAAACACCCCCAAAATACCCCCAAATTGTCCCCAAGATATTTCCCAAATATGTCCAAAATATCCCAAAAATACTCCCAGAATAGCCCCAAAATACCTCCAAAGTACTCCTGAAATATCCCCAAAATACCCCCAAATTGTCTCCAAAATATCACCAAAATACTCGCAAAATATCCCCAAAATACCCCCAAAGTATCCCCAAAATATTCCCAAAATACCCTCAAAATACCTTCAGATACTCCCAAATTATCCCCCGAATATCCCCCAAATATCCCCAAAATACCCCCAAAACACCCCAAAAATGCTCCCAGAATATCCCCAAAATACCCCCCAAAACATCCCCAAATATCCCCAAAATACCCCCAAATTATTCCCCAAATCTTCCAAAATGTTCCCAACATTGTTCCCAAATCCCCCCAAATTCCTTCCCCAAATCCTGGGGCTGGGGGGGCTTTTTTGGGGGTCCTGGGTGGATTTGGGGGCTTTTTTGGGGGTCCTGGGTAT
>NW_020893452.1:0-1055 GCF_003945725.1 Corapipo altera
GGGGGTGGGGTGGCACCAAAATTCTGGGAAAACTGCCCTTTTTTGGGGATAAACCCCCCCCCAGCCCAAGGTCAGAGAGGTTCCCACCCAGCACAGGTGGATCCCAACAGCTTTTCCTGGGATTCATCCAACAAAGTCACAACCCTTTTAAAAGAACATCTTGATGTTTCCTGGGGTGGTTTTGTATCGTATTCTGATTTTTTTGGGTGGTTCTCTGCAGCATCTCAAGCCCTGGGCCGACGTTACCCCTGTTTGAAGATCCGGCCCCTGGTCCACGCCAGCAAACAGTCCAAGCTCAGGGCCCTGCAGCGACCAAGTAAGACAAGGGTTCCAAATTCACAGTATTTCTTTTTTTTTTTTAGCTAATATTGGGATGCTCTTCTTAATTTTTTAATGATAATTTTCGTGGTAATTTTTTTTTGGTTATTTTTAATTTTTTTTTAAATTTTTTTTGTTATATTTTTATGAGTTTTTTAAAAATTTTTTTACCTTTTTTTTTTACGTTTTGTACTTTTTTTTACTGTTTTCCAACTTTTTTTACTTCTTTTTGCTTTTTTCCTTTTTTCCTTTATTTTACTTTATATTACTTTATTTTATGTGTTTATTTTACTTCATTTTACTTTCTTTTACATTTTTACTTTCTTTTACATTTTTACTTTCTTTTACATTTTTAGTTTAATTTTACTTTATTTTTCTTCACTTTTTTTATTTTCCTTCATTTTACTTTATTTTACATTTTTTACTTCATTTTAGGTTTTTACTTTACTTCATTTTACTTTCTTTTACATTTTCACTTTCTTTTACATTTTTACTTTCTTTTACATTTTTAGTTTAATTTTACTTTATTGTTCTTCATTTTTTTCATTTTCCTTCATTTTACTTTATTTTACATTTTTTACTTCATTTTAAGTTTTTCCTTTATTTTCCATTTTTCCTTTATTTTCCATTTTTCCTTTATTATTTTCCTTTATTATTTTCCTTTATTATTTTCCTTTATTATTTCCTTTATTTTTTCCTTTATTTTTTCCTTTATTTTTTCCTTTATTTTTTCCTTT
>NW_020893453.1:0-1055 GCF_003945725.1 Corapipo altera
GGGGGGGGTCCCTGTCGGTTCTGGGGGATCCCCGCGGGGTCCCCGTGGGTGCTCTGTGGGGTCCCATGGGTGCTGTGGGTGCTGTGGGGTCCCTGTCGGTTCTGGGGGTCCCCGCGGCGTCCCCGTGGGTGCTCGATGGGATCCCGTGGGTGCTCTGTGAGGTCCCCGCGGGGTCCCCGTGGGTGCTCTGTGGGATCCCGTGGGTACTCTGGGGTGTCCCTACAGTGTCCCCATGGGCGCTCTGGGGGATCCCGTGGGTGCTGTGGGTGCTGTGGGGTCCCTGTAGGTTTTGGGGGATCCCCGTGGGGTCCCCGTGGGTGTTGTGGGTGCTGTGGGTGCTGTGGGGTTCCTGTAGGTTCTCAGGGGTCCCTCTGGGGTCCCCGTGGGTGCTCTGGGGTACCTGTAGATTCTGGGGTGTCCCTACAAGGTCCCCGTGGGTGCTCTGGGGTGTCCCTACAGTGTCCCCGTGGGTGCTCTGTGGGATCCCATGGGCGCTGTGGGGTCCCTATAGGTTCTGGGGTGTTCCTAAAGGGTCCCCGTGGGTGCTCTGTGGGATCCCATGGGTGCCGTGGGTGCTCTGTGGGTGCTCTGTGGGATCCCGTGGGTGCTGTGGGTGCTGGGGGGTCCCTGTAGGTTTTGGGGGGTCCCCGCGGGGTCCCCGTGGGTGCTCGATGGGATCCCATGGGTGCTCTGTGGGGTCCCCGTGGGTGCTGTGGGTCCCTGTAGGTTCTGAGGGGTCCCTGTGGGGTCCCCGTGGGTGCTGTGGGTGCTGTGGGGTCCCTGTCGGTTCTGGGGTGTCCCTAAAGGGTCCCCATGGGTGCTCTGTGGGATCCCATGGGTGCCGTGGGTGCTCTGTGGGATCCCGTGGGTGCTCTGTGGGTGCTGTGGGGTCCCTGTAGGTTCTGGGGTGTCCCTAAAGGGTCCCCGTGGGTGCTGTGGGTGCTGTGGGGTCCCTGTAGGTTCTGGGGTGTCCCTAAAGGGTCCCCGTGGGTGCTCTGTGGGATCCCATGGGTGCCGTGGGTGCTCTGTGGGTGCTCTGTGGGATCCCGTGGGTG
>NW_020893454.1:0-1055 GCF_003945725.1 Corapipo altera
AAATGTGGCCTTGGAGTGTTGACTGAGTTCCTGAAATGCACCAAGAGATGGTCCTGGAGTGATGGAAACATCCTAAAAACCATCAAAGTGTGGCCTTGGAGTGTTGATTGAGTTCCTGAAAACCACCAAGAGATGGTCCTGGAGTGGTGAGAAGTTCCTAAAATGAGTCAAAATGTTGTCTTGGAGTGGTGAGAAGTTCCTAAAATGCACCAAAATGTTGTCTTGGAGTGGTGGAAGCATCCCAAAAACCAAACAGAGATGGTCCTGGAGTATTGAGAAGTTCCTAAAATGAGTCAAAATGTGGCCTTGGAGTGGTGGAAACATCTTAAAATGCACCAAGATATGGTCCTGGAGTGGTGAGAAGTTCCTAAAATGAGTCAAAATGTTGTCTTGGAGTGTTGTTGGAGTTCCTAAAATGCACCAAGAGGTGGCCTTGGAGTGCTGAGAGTTCCTAAAAACCACCAAGAGATGGTCCTGGAGTGGTGGAAACATCCTAAAAACCACCAAGAGATGGTCTTGGAATGATGGAAACATCCTAAATGTGCTCTTGGAGGTGAGAGAATTCCTAAAGAACCATCCAAAAGAGCCTTGGACAACCACGGGTGGGGAGAAACCCCTAAAAATTCCTAAAAACACCCCAAAAATGGCCTCAAAAATGAGGAAATTCCTAGAAAATCACTAAACCCCCATTTTGGAAGGTGAACCTTCCAAGGAGGGAGGAAAATTCCTAAAAAAACCACCCGGAGGTGAAAAAATTCCTAAAGAAAAGGCCCTCGGAGACCAATTCCTTAAAACCCACCAAAACTGGGGGTTGGGAGAGAATTCCCAAAAAAAAAAAACCCCCACTGGAATTGTGTCTTGGAAATGAGAAAATTCCTAAAAAAAAAAAATTACAAAAAGGCTCTTGGAGTGTGTTGAGAAATTCGGGAAAAACTGCTGGAATTGTGCCTCAGAAAAGTTGAACCGTGGTGGGAAAATTCCTGAAAAACCACCGGGATTTGTGCCTTTGGAAGTGAGAGAATTCCTGGAAAACCACCGGGACTGTGCCGTGGAAG
>NW_020893455.1:0-1055 GCF_003945725.1 Corapipo altera
CAAATTTGGAGGGGTTTGGTTCCACCCCACACTCACCTGGGAGGGGTTTGGTGTCTGTCCCAAATTTGGAGGGGTTTGGTTTCTATCCCAAATTTGGAGGGGTTTTGGTCCACCCCAAACTCACCTGGGAGAGGTTTGGTGTCTGTCCCAAATTTGGAGGGGTTTTGTTTCTATCCCAAATTTCGAGGGGTTTGGTTCCACCTCAAACTCAGTTTGGAGCGTTTGGTTCCCCCCCACGCTCACCTGGGAGGGGTTTGGTGTCTGTCCCAAATTTGGAGGGGTTTGGTGTCTGTCCCAAACTCAGTTTGGAGGGGTTTGGTGTCTGTCCCAAATTTGGAGGGGTTGGGGTCCACCCCAAACTCACCTGGGAGGGGTTTGGTGTCTGTCCCAAATTTGGAGGACTTTGGTTTCTATCCCAAATTTTGAGGGGTTTGGTGTCTATCCCAAATTTGGAGGGGTTTGGTTCCACCCCAAACTCGTTTTTGAGGGGTTTGATTCCACCCCAAATTTTGGGGGCTTTTCTTTCCCCCCCAGTCCCATTTTTGGGGGATTTGGCTCCGCCCCAAACTTCCAACCCCTCCCGTTCTCCCCTTTCCCTCCCGGAGCCGCCTCCTTCCCACCCTCCCTGTTCCCCCCGAGCTTCCTTTGGAGCCGGGAACCCAAAACTTGAGGGATTTTTGGGATCTAAATCCAAGGGTTTTGGGATCTAAATCCAAGGGTTTTGGGATCTAAATCCAAGTTTGGAGCGACGTCCTGATCCTGGGATGTGTTTCCCACCCAAAAAATTCCCTTTTCCGTGGTCTCTCCGGAGCGGGGATGGATCCCCTGCTCCCTGCCGGGGTTTTCCCTGGAATTGTGTCCCTTTTCCAGTTCCCTGGAATTGTGTCCCTTTTCCAGTTCCCTGGAATTGTGTCCCTTTTCCAGTTCCTTGGAATTGTGTCCCTTTTCCAGGCCTATTCCCTGGTGGATCGGGAGGTGGGATATTGCCAGGGCAGCGCCTTCATCGTGGGACTGCTGCTCATGCAGGTCTGGGAACAACTGGGAATAACTGGGAA
>NW_020893456.1:0-1055 GCF_003945725.1 Corapipo altera
TTGGAATGGGAGCTGGGGTTTTTAAGGATCTGTGTGTCGCTGCTGCCCCCAGGAAGGGCTCACCCGTGCAAACCTCGGCTTTCCTTTTGTGGTGTAAATAATTAGAACCAAACTTTCATTATAAATAAATGTATAAATATTGGGCTCCCTGGACGTGTTTGTTCAGGTGAGGGTTGGAGCCCGTGGGGCTGAGGGGGTGGGAGGGTTGTGGGGAACTCCGGGGCTGGGGAAGGGGATGTGGGGCTGGGGTCTGCTGTGGGGCTGGGGGGAGATGGATGTGGGGCTGTGGGGAACTCTGGGGCTGGGAAGGGGATGTGGGGCTGGGGAGGAGATGCGGGGCTGGGGGGGTCACAGGGTTGGGGGAGTCACAGGGCTGGGGGAGCCCCTGGGTCTAGGAGGAGGTTTGGGGGTCTGGAGGTGCAGGGCTGGGAGGGGGGCTCGGTCTGGGGAAGAGGGGGGAGGCTGTGGTAGGGGGGTGTTGGGGATATGGGGCTGGGAGGGGAGTTCTGGGGTTGGAGGGGGAGCCCAGGGATGGGAGGGGAGCTGGGGGAGCCCCCTGGAGCTGGGGGGAGACACAGGGCTGGGGGCAATGGCTGTGGGGCTGGGGGACATGGCTGTGGGGCTGGGGGGAGATGGATGTGGGGCTTGGGGAGATGGATGTGGGGCTGGGGGCATGGCTGTGGGGCTGGGGGAGATGGATGTGGGGCTGGGGGACATGGATGTGGGGAGGGGATGTGGGGTTGGGGGGACATGGCTGTGGGGCTGGGGGCAGTCTCCTGGGCAGGGGGGGTTCCCGGCGCTGGGGCAGCCCTCCCGTGTGGGTTACCGGGGTGCCCCGGGGAGGAAATCCCGGTTCTCCTGGTTCTGTCCCCGCCGACCGCCCCCTCGGTTACGGAGGGTCCCGGGGGGGTCCCGATGGGGGTCCCATTTTTGTCCCCGCAGAGCCGCCCCTCAGTTATAGGGGGTCCCGGAGGGTCCCAGTTGTGTTCCCGCCGTGTCCCCTCAGAGCTGTCCCTCAGTTATGGGGGATCCCGGAGGGTCCCGGTTGTGTCCCC
>NW_020893457.1:0-431 GCF_003945725.1 Corapipo altera
TGACCCCAAACTCCCCAAAATGCCCCCAAATCCCCCAAATTTGCCCCAACCCCACCTGGGGCAGCCCATTGAGCACCATCTCGATCATGGCCCCAAAACCACCCAAAATGACCCCAAATCCCCCAAAATGATACAAAATCCTCCAAAACGACCACAAATCCCCTAAAATGAGCCCAAAACCCCTCAAAATGACCCCAAAGTTCCCAAAATGATCTCAAATCCTCCAAAATGACCCCAAACTCCCCAAAATGACCCCAAATCCCCCAAAATGACCCCAAATCCCCCAAAATGACCCCAAATCCCCCAAAACGACCCCAAATCCCCCAAATTGACCTAAAACCCCTCAAAGTGACCCCAAATCCCCCAAAATGACCCCAAATCCCCAAAAATGACCCAAAATCCCCCAAAATAACCCAAAATTTACCAAAATG
>NW_020893457.1:531-1055 GCF_003945725.1 Corapipo altera
CCAAATCCCCCAAAGTGACCCCAAATCCCTCAAAATGATCCCAAATCCCCTAAAATGTCCCAAATCTCCCCAAATGACCCCAAATCCCCCAAAATGACCCCAAAGTGACCCCAAATCCCCCAAAATGACCCAAATCCCCCAAAATGACCCCAAATCCCCCAAAATGACCCAAATCCCCCCAACTAACCCAAATCCCCCAAAATGACCCCAAATCCCCCAAAATGATCCCAAATCCCCCAAAATGACCCCAAATCCCTCAAAATGACCCGAAATCCCCCAAAATGACCCAAAAGCCCCAAAGTGACCCCAACCCCCCAAAATGCCCCCAAATCCCCCAAAGCGACCCCAAATCCCCCAAAATGACCCCAAATCCCCCAAATTGGCCTAAAACCCCTCGAAGTGACCCCAAATCCCCCAGAATTTCCCAAAGTGACCTCAAGTCCCCCAAAATGACCCCAAATCCCCCAAAATGCCCCAAAATCCCCCAAAACACCCCCAAATCCCCCAAAATGACCCCAAACCCC
>NW_020893458.1:0-1055 GCF_003945725.1 Corapipo altera
TGGGATCCCACTGGGTTTGGGCAGATTTGGGGGTTCATTGGGTTTGGAGTCTGTTGTTCTTGGGATCTCGCTGGATTTGGTCGGATTTGGGGGTCCATTGGGTTTGGAATCTGTCAGTTTTGGGATCCCACTGGGTTTGGTCGGATTTGGGGGTTCCTTGGGTTTGGAGTCTGCTGGTTTTGGGATCCCACTGGGTTTGGATGGATTTGGGGGTTCACTGGGTTTGGAGTCTGCTGGTTTTGAGATCCAGCTGGGTTTGGGGGTCTGGCTGGATTTGGGGGTTCCTTGGGTTTGGAGTTCAGCAATTTTGGGGTCCCACTGGGTTTGGGGTCCGGCTGGGTTTGGATCTGGCGATCTGGGGGTTTGGAGCCCCCCCACCCAGGCCCATCCCCGAAAGGCGTCCCCACATCCCACACCCGAGAGGGGAGGTCCCCCCCGAGCCCCCCCCTCTCCCCATCACCCCCCCCTCAAAGGGGAGTGGTCGCCACATCCCCCATCCCCAGAGAGGGTTCCCCTCGAGCCTCGTCAGACCCCCCTTCCCCCCGAGATGGGGGTCCCAACGACCCCCCTCCCCACAGGGAGGGTTCCCCTTGCCCCCTCCCCATCTCCACCCCTAAAGGGGAGGTCCCCACAAGCCCCTCCCCAGCCCCACCCGCTCCAGGGGGTGGTCCCCACAACCCACACCCCCCACCCCGTCCCAGCACCTACTTGTGGATGAAGACCCTGCCCATGCCGAGGGTGCGGGCGATGGCACAGGCGTGTTGCCCCCCGGCCCCCCCGAAACACGCCAGCACGTGCCGGGCCGCGTCGTGTCCCCTCGCCTGTCACCGAGAGAGGGGAGGGGACATCGCGGTGACACCCGTGTCACCCACAGCACTCCCCCAACTCCTCCAGGAGGGCACCCACCTGCGTGAGGGCGCGGATGGGCCGGCACATGGCCTCGTTGGCCACCCGGATGAAGCCCAGGGCCACCTCCTCCACCGACGGGGCGACACCGGGGACACCGGGGCCACCAGAGCCGCTACCAGAGCCAGCGCCACCGGTGTTGGTGGAGC
>NW_020893459.1:0-1055 GCF_003945725.1 Corapipo altera
TGGGGACACCCCTGGGGACGGATCCCAGCTGGATGCAGCTCCATCCCACCACTCTCTGGGCCCTCAGCCAGTTCCTCACCCAGCCCAGAGTGCCCCTGGCCAAGCCTTTTCCAGGAGTGTCCCATGGGAGACGGTGTCCAAGGCTTTGCTGAAGTCCAGGCAGACACATCCACACCTTCCCCTCACCCACCAGGCGGGTCAGCTGGTCACAAAAGAAGCTCAGGTTGGTCAGACAGGACCTGCCCCTCCTAAACCCGTGCTGGCTGGGTCTGACCCCTTGTCCATCCTGGAGGTGCTGTGGGACTGCACGTGGCTTTTGAAAAGCTCTTCGAACAGCTCTGCCAACCACAGCTTGAAATGGGTACAAACCCCGAGCTCCCCGATGCTTTTGGCACCTAAGGAAGAAGATCCACTCCGTGGATTCCGGGGGGGAATCCCACCAGGTTTCACATCTCCCCTTCCCTTGGTTCGTTCCCGCAGCATTTCCAGGCTGGAGGAAGAGCAGGAACATCACCCACCCCTCGGATCCCACCCCTGGGATGCAAAGGGCAGCAACAACACCCCGGCAGAGCGGTGGCAGATCCCGATCCAGGAGGGAATCTTTGCCCCTGGAAGTTGAGACTGCCTGGGCTGGGGGGGGATCTAAAGCCACAGCTGTCCCACAGAAACGTGGGGCTGACATCATTTCAGAGCCCTGAGAGCAACAAAATCCCCAAAACTCTGCTGCTCACGTCGGGTTTGGCCAGACCTGAGTCACCAGGGGATGGGTCACTGCTGATAAAGGTCTAAACACACCCAGATAAACTGAATTTCAGGTTAATTCCTCCCTTAAGTTTCTTTTAGTGGGTGGTCGTGGGAATACATCAGGTCAATGTATCAGAATATATATATATTCATTATTATATATCTATTATATATTTTATATATTATATCAATATCTCAGAGTGCATATATACAGGTCAATATATCAGAAGATATATTTTATATATATTATATATAGGTCATATTTCAGATTATCTATTATATATTATAATATTGTATATGTTATAAAATAT
>NW_020893460.1:0-1054 GCF_003945725.1 Corapipo altera
AGAATTCCTGGGACACAGGAGGACCAGGACATGGAATTCCCGGGACACAGAAGGACCGGGACACGGAAGGGCTGGGATATGGAATTCCTGGGACATGGGACACAGAATTCCCAGGATACGGAAGGGCCGGGACATGGGAGGGCTTGGATATGGAATTCCCGGGACATGGAATTCCCAGGACACAGAAGGGCTGGGATATGGAAGGACCAGGACATGGAATTCCCGGGACACAGAAGGACTGGGATATAGAAGGGCCAGGACATGGAAGGGCTTGGACATGGAATTCCTGGGACATGGAATTCCCAGGACACAAAATTCCCAGGACATGGAAGGGCTGGGACATGGAATTCTTGGGACACGGATGGGCTGGGACACGGAAGGGCTGGGATGTGGGAGGGCTGGGACAGGGAATTCCCAGGACACAGAATTCCTGGGACACAGAATTCCCGGGACACGAAAGGGCCGGGACATGGGAGGACCAGGACACGGACTTCCTGGGACATGGAATTCCCGGGACACAGAATTCCTGGGACACAGAAGGGATTTGACACGGAATTCCCGGGACATGGAAGGACTGGGACATGGAATTCCTGGGACAGGGAAGGGCCAGGACATGGAAGGGCCGGGACAAATTCCTGGGACATGGAATTCCCGGGACATGGGACACAGAATTCCCAGGATACGGAAGGGCTGGGACACGGAATTCCTGGGACACAGGGGGACTGGGACATGGAAGGGCTGGGACTCAGAATTCCCGGGACATGGAATTCCTGGGACACAGGAGGACCGGGACATGGAATTCCCGGGACATGGAATTCCCGGGACATGGAAGGACTGGGACACGGAAGGGCTGGGAAATGGAATTCCCAGGACATAGAAGGGCTGGGACATGGAATTCCTGGGATGCAGAATTCCTGGGACATGGAAGGGCTGGGACACAGAAGGATTGGGACATGGAATTCTTGGGACATGGAATTCCTGGCACACAGAATTCCCGGGACACAGGGGGGCTGGGACATGAAAGGACTGGGACATGGAATTCCCAGGAGACAGA
>NW_020893461.1:0-678 GCF_003945725.1 Corapipo altera
CATTCCCAGCCCTTCCCATTCCAAAGAATTCCAAAGGGGTTCATCCATCCCAAACCCCGTTCCCAGCCCTTCCCATTCCAAAGGGGCTCATCCATCCCAAACCCCGTTCCCAGCCCTTCCCATTCCAAAGGGGTTCATCAAACCCAAACCCTTGTTCCCAGCCCTTCCCATTCCAGGGAATTCAGGAAATTCCACATGGGCTCATCCATCCTTGTCCAAACCCTTTTCCTGGGTCCATCATTTGGGATAACTCAGCCTAAAACCCCGTTCCCAGCCCTTCCCATTCCAAAGGGACTCATCCATCCCAAACCCTGTTCCCAGCCCTTCCCATTCCAAAGGGGCTCATCCATCCCAAACCCCATTCCCAGCTTTTCCCATTCCAAAGGGGCTCATCCATCCCAAACCCCGTTCCCAGCCCTTCCCATTCCAAAGGGGTTCATCAACCCCAAACCCTGTTCCCAGCCCTTCCCATTCCAGGAAATTCCAAAGGGGCTCATCCATCTTCATCCAAACCCTTTTCCTGGGTCCATGATTTGGGATAACTCAGCCTCCATCCCCGTTCCCAGCCCTTCCCATTCCAAAGGGGATCATCCATCCCAAACCCCGTTCCCAGCCCTTCCCATTCCAGGGAATTCCAAAGGGGCTCATCCATCCTCATCCAAACCCTTTTCCTGGGTC
>NW_020893461.1:688-1054 GCF_003945725.1 Corapipo altera
ATTCCAAAGGGGCTCATCCATCCTCATCCAAACCCTTTTCCTGGGTCAACTCTGGGATAACTCAGCCTCCATCCCCATTCCCAGCCCTTCCCATTCCAGGGAATTCCAAAAGGGTTCATCCATCCTCATCCAAACCCTTTCCTGGGTCCACTATTTGGGATAACTCAGCCTAAAACCCCGTTCCCAGCCCTTCCCATTCCAAAGGGACTCATCCATCCCAAACCCCATTCCCAGCCCTCCCCATTCCAGAGAATTCCAAAGGGGCTCATCCATCCTCATCCAAACCCTTTCCTGGGTCTACCTGGGATAACTCAGCCTAAAACCCCGTTCCCAGCCCTCCCCATTCCAAAGGGATTCATCCATCCC
>NW_020893462.1:0-1054 GCF_003945725.1 Corapipo altera
TTTTTTAATCCTTAAATAAACATTTAATAAACATTTCATAAACTCTTCCCAACGTGATTCCCTTCCCAAATCCCGCCTTTCCCGGGATTCCCTTCCCAAATCTCGCCTTTCCTGCCCCGTCTCCCTCCTGGATCATGGCTGGGAAGGCTCCAAACGGAAGGAATGTCGCTTCCAGGGGGAGGAAAACCGGGAATTAAGCCAGGAATTAAACCATCCCAGGGCTTTTCCTGCAGCTTCCAGGGATTCCCCGCTGGCGGAAAACAGGGAATGGTGTTCCTTATCCCAGGATTCTGGAAGGAGAAAATCCCACATGGATTCCTGCCCTTTGTCCTGCCTTTGTCCCACTCTTTTCCCACTAATTTTTCCCCCCTTTTCCTGCCCTTTTCCTGCCCTTTTCCTGCCCTTTTCCCCACTCTCTTCCAGCCCTTTTCCTGCCTTTTTCCTGCCCTTTTCCTGCTTTTTTCCTGCTGTTTTCCTCCCCTTTTCCTGCCCTTTCCCCACCCTTTTCCTGCCCTTTCTCTGCCCTTTCCTTGCTCTTTTCCTTACCTTTTCCAGCCCTTTTCCCACTCTTTTTCTTCTCTTTTCCTGCCCTTCTCCTGCCATTTTCCCACTTTTTTCTTGCTTTTTTCCTGCTCTTTTTCCACTTTTTTCCCACCCTTTTCCTGCCCCTTTTCCTGCTCTTTTCCCACTCTTTCCCTCCTCTTTTCCTGCCATTTCCTGCCCTTTTATTGCTCTTTTCCTTCCCTTTCCTGCCCTTTTTCCTGCCCCTTTCCTGCCTTTTCCCTGCCCTTGTCCCTGCCCTTTTCCTGCCCTTTTTCCTGCCCATTTCCTGCCTTTTTCCTACCATTTTCCTGCCTTTTTCCTACCCTTTTCCTGCCTTTTCCCTACCCTTGTCCCTGCCCTTTTCCTGCCCTTTCCCTTCCCTTTTCCTGCCCTTTTCCTGCTCTTTTCCCTCCCCTTTTCCTGCTATTTTCCTGCCCTCTTCCAGCCCTTTTCCAGACCCACGGGCAGGATGTTGCTGTTACCGAGTGGTTTCCATGGATTTCCCCCCCCC
>NW_020893463.1:0-582 GCF_003945725.1 Corapipo altera
ACCCCCCAAAACTGCCTGGAGACCCCCAAAACCAAATCCAGCATCCCCAAAACCAAACCCAGCACCCCTAAAACCAAACCCAGCACCTCCCAAAACCCCCCCAAAACCAGCTGGGGACCCCCAAAACACAGCCCAGCACCCCCCAAAACCACCTGGGCATCCCCAAAATCAAAGCCAGGACCCCCCACAACCACCTGGGAACCCCCAAACACAACCCAGGACCCCCCAAACCCCCCCAGAGCCCCTGAGGACCCCCTCCATAGCCCTCACAGTCTCTGGGGACCCCCAAAACTAAACCCAGGACCCTCAAGAGCCCCCAAAAACCATTTGGGGAGCCCCAAAACCCAAACCCAGCCCCTCCATAAGCTTCTCCACAGCCCCTAAAGACCCCCCAGGACCCCCCTAACCCCCCCCACCGCCCACGGGCCCCCCCAAAGGCCCCCCGGCCCCCCCACCTGAGCTGGGGGTACTCGGAGCCCCCCACTTGCCGACTGGCCTTGAGCAGGTCGAGGATCCCGGCGCTGCCCCCGGCAGCTCCTTCCTCATCCTCATCTGTGGTGTAATCCTCCTGGGGGGGGGGGG
>NW_020893463.1:682-1054 GCF_003945725.1 Corapipo altera
CCCCCCCAGAGCCCCTGAGGACCCCCTCCATAGCCCTCACAGTCTCTGGGGACCCCCAAAACTAAACCCAGGACCCTCAAGAGCCCCCAAAAACCATTTGGGGAGCCCCAAAACCCAAACCCAGCCCCTCCATAAGCTTCTCCACAGCCCCTAAAGACCCCCCAGAACCCCCCTAAATCCCCCCCCCCCCCCCCGGGGCCCTCCGGGGCCCCCCTTCCCCCCCCCCCCAGGAGGATTACACCACAGATGAGGATGAGGAAGGAGCTGCCGGGGGCAGCGCCGGGATCCTCGACCTGCTCAAGGCCAGTCGGCAAGTGGGGGGCTCCGAGTACCCCCAGCTCAGGTGGGGGGGCCGGGGGGCCTTTGGGGGGG
>NW_020893464.1:0-1054 GCF_003945725.1 Corapipo altera
TATAACCTTCCTTTCCTGTGAATCAGAGCCTTTGTTTAGATTTTTGAGCCTTGCACTGAGACTGCGAGTCCTACTCCCAAAAATTCCACAGAGATGAAGATTCCTCCGAGAGTAAAGGTACCACCAAGAAAGCTTTCTCTGCCCATGGCGTTCCCAGTCTGACCCACCAAGTGTACCAGAAAGCCCAAGCTTATAACGTTCATTTCCTGTGAATCAGAGCCTTTGTTTAGATTTTTGAGCCCTGCACTGAGACTGCGAGTCCTACTCTCAAAAATTCCACAGGGATGAAGATTCCTCTTAGAGCAAAGTTACCACCAAGAAAGCTGTTGCCGCCCATGGAGTTCCCAGCCGGCCCACCAAGTGCACCAGAAAGCCCAAGCTTCCAGGCTTTCTTTCCTGTAAATAAGATTTTTTTTTTTCACTTTTTTGAGCTCTGCACTGAAACTGTCAGTTCCACTCCCAGAAGTCCACAGACATGAAGATTCCTCCCAGAGCAAAGGTACGACGAAGAAAGCTCTTGCAGGCCATGAAGTACCCCGGCTGGCCCAGCAAGTGCACCAGAAAGCCCAAGCTTCCAGGCTTTCTTTCCTGTGAATCAGAGCCTTTTTTTAGATTTTTGAGGCGTGCACTGAGACTGCGAATCCTACTCCCAAAAATTGCACAGAGATGAAGATTCCTCCCAGAGCAAAGGTGCCACACCAGAATTCTCTTGCTGCCCATGGAGTATCCAGGCTGACCCACCAGGTGCACCAGAAAGCCGAAGCTTCCAAGCTTCTTTTCCTGTGAATCACAGCTTTAGTTTGGATTTTTGAGGTCTGCACTGAGACTGCGAATCCTACTCCCAAGAATTCTACAAAGATTAAGATTCCTCCGAGAGCTAAGGTGCCGCACCAGAATTCTCTTGCTGCCGATGTAGTGTCCAGACTGATCCAGTAAGTGCACCAGAAAGCCCAAGCTTCCAGGCTTTCTTTCCCTTCAAGAAGAGCTTTTGTTTGCTTTTTTGAGCCCTGCACTGAGACTGCGAGTCCTACTCCCAAATATTCCACAGAGATGA
>NW_020893465.1:0-1054 GCF_003945725.1 Corapipo altera
TGGGGACCCTGGGTAGGACACAGAGCAGATCCTGGGGAGGAGATGCCTGAGGGGACCAAAAAGGATGGGATGGGAGGCCCAAGGGGTGGGATTTTGGAGCACCATTAAAAGAAACAGGTGGGGGCCCTCCCAGCAATTGACAGTGGACCTCCCTTGTCAGGGATTGCTGAATGGCTTCCTGCTGTTGTATCTTTCATTTCTGATAAAACATCACCCAAATAGTTTTCAAACAGTGCCTGCCAATGGAGCTTGAAGGCACTCGTTCCATCAAAGCCATATCTGTAATTCAGAGGCATAAACAGAGAATGTAGATTTGTCTCTTAAGGTGCTGTCTCATTTCTACTAGATGTCAATTAGTATCATGTAAAACATGATTATTAAAATTAAAACCTCTTACACTTCTATTTCCCATTGAAAAATAATTCTGGTGGTAAAACACTCACTTTTGTTTGTTTTTTTCAAATCAAAATAAATGTGTGTACCTGTGGACACAGACAGGGCTCCCTCACAGAGAGGCCTATGAAGTATGGGCTGGATGAGCAGACAGCAGGCTGGTGGAAATCTGCTGGCCAGGGTGGTGATCAGGAGTGCAACATCCAGCTGGAGGCCAGTGATTAGCAATTCCTGGTGAACATCTTCACTGATGATCTCAACGATGGGATATAGTGCTCAAGTTTAATGGAGTTGATGAGTTTACATTCTGACTGCAAGGAACATGTTTTCACATCTGAAGCAGGGGATGGGAAACCAGAGACTCACTTTGAACACCAAATGATTTCCAGAGCCTTTCCAGAGCCTTTCATTCAAATCCGGGAATTTTGGATTAAAAAAATCCCGATGCTCCTCCATTACTCTGGAAAGGGGATCCTGGTCTGTCAGGAGTTAGGACATTGCTGAATATGAAAGTTGGAGAAGACAACAAGAAATGTGTGACCCTCCAGAGGATGAAAGCCCTGGATGAAGTTGTCAAGAAGTTCAGACCCAATGCCTTTCGAGTTTTACGGTTGTGTCTTAACATTTACTGTAGTTTTTCCCTTGTTTGTCCCCTGAAATT
>NW_020893466.1:0-384 GCF_003945725.1 Corapipo altera
GGGGGGGGTCAGTGCCTTGGGGACCCCCTGGGTTGTGTCCTCGTGTCCCCCCACCCCAGAACACGTCCCCATATCCCCCTTGTGACCCCCCCGTGTCCCTGTGACCCCCCCCATGTCCCTGTGACACCCCCCCCATGACCCGCCAGTCCTGGAAAAGACCTGGAAATCCCTGGAGAACCCCCAGCAGGGGGGAGGGTCCCGTGTCCTTCCCATGTCCCCTCCATGTCCCTGTGACCCCCTCATGATCCTGTGACCCCTCTGTGACCCCCCCGTGTCCCTGTGACCCCTCTGTGACCCCCCCATGACTCCCCCATGACCCACCAGTCCCGGACAAAGGCCTGGAAGTCCCCGGAGAAGCCCATGGTGGGGGGGCAGCAGGGGGGG
>NW_020893466.1:484-1053 GCF_003945725.1 Corapipo altera
GGGGGGGCTCGGGGTCATGAACTTGGGGTCATGAACTTGGGGACATGAACTTGGGGACATAGAGGGGACAGGGGGGGACAGTGAAGGTTTTGGGGTTTGGGGACATGGGGGGAAGTTGGGGACACAGTGAGGACAGGGGGGGTTTGGGGACAGGGGGGGCTTGGGGACAGGGGGGGGGCTTGGGGACACGGTGCCAGGGTGGTGGCCCTGGGGACACAGGGGCCTCTGGGACTCACCAGTAACTTGTTGTACTTTGGTCTCTTCCTGTGGTCCTTGGTGAGGCTGTAGGGGGGGGACAGGGGGGGGTCAGTGCCTTGGGGACCCCCTGGGTTGTGTCCTCGTGTCCCCCCACCCCAGAACACGTCCCCATATCCCCCTTGTGACCCCCCCGTGTCCCTGTGACCCCCCCCATGTCCCTGTGACACCCCCCCCATGACCCGCCAGTCCTGGAAAAGACCTGGAAATCCCTGGAGAACCCCCAGCAGGGGGGAGGGTCCCGTGTCCTTCCCATGTCCCCTCCATGTCCCTGTGACCCCCTCATGATCCTGTGACCCCTCTGTGACCCCCCC
>NW_020893467.1:0-1053 GCF_003945725.1 Corapipo altera
GGGACTGGGATGGGACTGGGATGGGACTGGGATGGGACTGGGATCGGGATGGGGCATCACAAGACTGGGATGGGGACACAACACTGGGACTGGGACCAGGACATGGCACTGGGACAGGGACTGGGACATGGGACAGACACAGGGACTGGGACTGGGACTGGGACACGGGGACTGGGACACAGGGACTGGGACATGGGACAGACACAAGGATACGGGACTGGGACTGGGACACGGGACCGGGACTGGGATATGGGACTGGGATATGGGACTGGGACCGGGACTGGGATTGGGACAGGGACTGGGACACAGGGACTGGGACATAGGACAGACACAGGGACACAGGACTGGGACTGGGACTGGGATTGGGATATGGGACTGGGATACAGGACTGGGATCTGGGACTGGGACTGGGACAGACACAGGGATACAGGACAGGGACTGGGACAGGGACAGGGACACGGCCCCAGGACACGGCTCCGGGACTGGCACCAGCTCTGGTGACACCCTCGAGTCCCGGCACCGTGACCCCATCGCTGGCGTGAAACGTGTCCCCGGCCGTGCCGTGTCCCCTCAGTGTCCCCTCGCTGTCCCCTCAGTGACCCCTCGCTGTCCCTCACTGTCCCCTCACTGTCCCTCACTGTCCCCTCACTGTCCCCTCGCTGTCCCTCAGTGTCCCCTCACTGTCCCCTCACTGTCCCTCAGTGTCCCCTCACTGTCCCCTCAGTGTCCCCTCGCTGTCCCTCACTGTCCCTCGCTGTCCCCTCAGTGTCCCCTCAGTGTCCCCTCAGTGTCCCCTCACTGTCCCTCACTGTCCCTTCGCTGTCCCTCAGTGTCCCCTCAGTGTCCCCTCAGTGTCCCCTCACTGTCCCCTCGCTGTCCCTCAGTGTCCCCTCAGTGTCCCCTCACTGTCCCCTCGCTGTCCCTCAGTGTCCCCTCAGTGTCCCCTCAGTGTCCCCTCACTGTCCCCTCGCTGTCCCCTCACTGTCCCTCACTGTCCCCTCACTGTCCCTCAGTGTCCCCTCACTGTCCCCTCAGTGTCCCCTCGCTGTCCCT
>NW_020893468.1:0-1053 GCF_003945725.1 Corapipo altera
GGGTCTTTTCATTGTTCGGAGACTGAACTCGGTGAAGAATTTACCAGTCAGGACAGCAGGCTCGAGAGACCTGCACGGTCACCCGTGTAGCGACCCGCACGGTACCCGACCGCCAACAGTGCGCACCCAACAGAACCGCGGCCAGCGCAACCAGCCCCGTTCCCCGCCAGCACCCAATGTACCGATCCACCGCCCGGTCTCTCGCTGTCCCCGACAGTCCCGACTCTCTGCTCCGTCCGGACCGTCTCCTTTCTGCCTCCTCCCCCTCCTCTGCCTTCTTCTCCCTCCCCTGCGCTCATCTACCAGCTCCACCCCGGTGCTTTACCCGGCACCTCTCGTGCTTTCGTCAGGTGCAGACTGGATGCGGAGAGCAGGCGAGAGCGGTGGCAGCAGGGCGGCAAGGCGGTAGAGAGCACGAGAGGCAGAACATCCCTCCGGGTTTGGCAACGCGGTACAACCTCTCCTGATCTGTCTCGGGAAGCATCCCTGCTGGCAGTAGGAGCACTTCTACTGGCGGCGGTCCCCAGTCGCCAGCCTTGCGCACCGAGTAGAACCGCGGCCAGTGCCGCCAGCCCCTCTTCCCACCAGTGCCGAATGTGCCTATCCGTCACCCGGCCTCTCTCTGCCCCCGACAACGCAGGCTCTCTGCTCCCGTCGAGAAGCCTCCTCTCAGTCTCCTCACCTTCCTCTGCCTTCCTCTCCCTCCCCTGCCCTCCTCAGATAGTTTCTTGCCAGCACTGTTCCGCTCAACCTACTGCAGATGTGTTACTTCCAACATACGTAGTTCATTTGCGGTAACCTGTTCCCTGGTTCTCTTAGCAAGAAAAGAAGGAGTAGGGTCACAGTAGTGTTCACTCAAGGAGACTGCATCTCCATGAAATCCAAAGCAATTTGGAGATGCCATTCCACGTCCGAGCTTTCTCTGGGGAAGGTGCTTCTCCCATGCACGGTTTCGCCGTAGCGCTGGTGCCACAGCCCCCGACAAAACTCCAAGCGGTCTTTGTCACCAGCAGAAGTGCTCCTTCTGCCATCTGGGATGCTTCCCGGGACAGA
>NW_020893469.1:0-1053 GCF_003945725.1 Corapipo altera
CCCTTCCTCCCCCTCCTCCCGCACCCCCAAAAGCCGCAGCACCCCCAACTCCCGCAGCCGCTCCCGGGCCGCCCCCTCCCAGCCCTGGTTGGCGCGGGGGTTCCGCGGCGAGGGGTGGGGGATCCCCCGCACCGGCACCCCCAGCCCGGCCCCGGCGAGCGCCCGGCGCGCCCTCAGCTCGGCCACTCGCCCCAGGGCCACCACGAGCCGCACCCGCAGCGCCCGCACGACCCCCGCCAGCGCCGCCCCGCACGCCCCCAGCAGCCGCTCCCGCTGCGGCCCCCCCAGCTCCGGGGGGGGAACGTTGCGGCCGCTGCCGGCGAGGAAGAGGAGGGGGCACAGGTTGTGCACGAAGCAGTGGCGGAAGAAGCGCCGCGGGTCCGGGCACAGGCTCCGGATGAGCCCCCAAAAACGGGCGCCGCTCACCTCGGCCCGCGGGCAGCGCAGCCCCAGCACGGGCCGCTTGGGGTGCTCCAGGGGGGGCTTGCGGACCTCCCCCCGCACCCGCAGCCACTCGCGGACGTGCCACGCCTCGCCGAAGGGCACCTGAGGGGCGAGGGGGGGGGGGGGGGGATTTAGGGGGGAAGGGGGGGGACACCCCCCCCCCCCAGAGCAGCTCCTTCGGAGGTGGGGTGGACTGGGACACACCCCCCCCCATCCCGGGCACCCCCGAGCCCCTCCAGTGCATCGGCTGCCCTCATTTGGGGCCCCCATGGGATGGACTGGGACCCCTGAGCCCCCATGGGGTGAATTGGGACCCCTAGAGCCCCCATGGGGTGGACTGGGACCCCCTGAGCCCCCATGGGGTGGACTGCGACCCCTGAGCCCCCATGGGGTGGACTGGGACCCCCTGAGCCCCCATGGGGTGGACTGGGACCCCCTGAGCCCCCATGGGGTGGACTGGGACCCTCTGAGCTCCCATGGGATGGACTGGGACCCCCAGAGCTGCCACGGGGAATATTGGGACCCTCTGGGCACCTCCCAGTGCCTCAGTTTCCCTCCTTTGAGACCCCACGGGATGGATTGGGACCCCCTGAGCCCCCATGGGGTGAA
>NW_020893470.1:0-1053 GCF_003945725.1 Corapipo altera
CTCAAGGTTAACCCTAAGCAGAACCTCAACCCTAACTAATTGCCTAACTAGGGCTAACGAGGGGGTGGGGAAAAAAATTACTTACCTAATTAGGGCTAATGAGGGGGTGGGCAAAAAAGTAATTACCTAATTAGGGATAATGAGGTGGTGGGGAAAAAATTAATTACCTAATTAGGGGTAATGAGGATAAAAATTGATTACCTAATTAGGGGTAGTGAGGGGGCAGGAAAAAATTAATTGCTGCAACCCTAATTTTTATTGAAAATTATTTTTCTTTGCAATTCCGTGATTGTCCACAAGGTGGCAGCAGTTTTTAAATTTTGTGGTGTAATTGCGCTTTTTGTTCACTAGGTGGTGGTGGTGCGCTTTTTTTTTAGTTGCAGTTAAAGTATTTTTTCGGTAGGTGGCAGTATTTCATGTAAAATTTCTCTGTAATTCCATTTTTGTGTCAGCAGGTGGCAGTATTGCTATGCGGTTTTTAAATTAGTGCGGTTTTGGTTAAATGGGTGTGGAATAAGTTTAATTATTCAATTAGGAGTAATGTGGAGGTGGGGAAAAAATTAATTAGGCAATCAGGGGTAACGAGGGGGCGGGTAAAAAAAATTGATTGGCCAATTAGGGTAACGAGGGGGCGGGTAAAAAAAATTGATTGGCCAATTAGGGTAACGAGGGGGCGGGTAAAAAAAATTGATTGGTCAATTAGGCTAACGAGGGGGCGGGTAAAAAAAATTGATTGGCCAATTAAGCTAACGAGGGGGCGGGTAAAAAAAATTGATTGGCCAATTAAGCTAACGAGGGGGTGCGAAAAAAATTAATTAGGTAATTAAGGTAAGGAGGCGGCGCGAAAAAAAATTAATTAGGCAATTAAGGTAAGGAGGCGGCGCGAAAAAAAATTAATTAGGCAATTAAGCTAACGAGGCGGCGCGAAAAAAATTAATTACCTAATTAAGCTAACGAGGCGGCGCGAAAAAAATTAATTACCTAATTAAGCTAACGAGGCGGCGCGAAAAAAATTAATTACCTAATTAAGCTAACGAGGCGGCGCGAAAAAAA
>NW_020893471.1:0-1053 GCF_003945725.1 Corapipo altera
TCTTTGTTTGGATGCAATTCTGGGAGTCGGGCTGTCAGTTGGGAGGCACGGCTGAAAACAGAAACTACAACCTTTACTTCCAGGAAAGGAAGCCTGGAAGCTTTGGGTTTATGGTGCAGTTGCTTTGTCAGCCTGGGGACTCCATGGGCAGCAAGAACTTTCTGTGCTGGCAACTTTGGTTGGAGAGAAATCATCGTCCGTATGCCATTTTGGGAGTCAGGCTGTCAGTTGGGAGGCAGGTCTGAAAACAGGACACCAAAGCACTTCTCCCCAAAAAAGGAAGCCTGGAAAGTGTGGTTTTGTTGTGCATTTGGTGGGTCAGACTGGAGACTCCTTAGGCAGCAAGAGCTTTCTGTGTTGGCACCTTTGTTGTGGGAGGAATCTTCAGCCGTATACAATTTTGGGAGTCAGTTTGACAGTTAGGAGGCAAGACTGAAAACGGGAAAGAACAGCCCTTCTCGGCAGGAAAGAAAGCCTGGAATCTTTGGCTTTGTGGTGTACTTGGTGGGTCAGGGTGGGCACTCTGTGGGCAGCAAGAACTTTCTGTTCTGTTTCCTTTGGTGTGGAAGGAATCTTTGTTTGTATGTAATTTTGGGAGTGGGGCTGTCAGTTGGGAGGTAGGTCTTAAAACAGGAAACAACAACCCTTATCCCCAGGAAAGAACACCTGGAAACTTTGACCTGGTGCTGCAGTTAGTGTGTCTCCCTGGGGACTCCATGGGCAGCAAGAGCTTTCTGTGCTGGTCCCTTTGTTGTGGGAGGAATCTTCGTGCGTCTGCAATTTTGGATGTAGGGCTGGCATTTGGGAGGCAAGGTTGAAACCAGGAAACAGCAACCCTTCTCCTCTGGAAAGAAAGCCTGCAAGCTTTGGCTTTGTGGTCCAATTGGTTGGGCAGGCTGGGCACTCCGTTAGCAGCAAGAACTTTCTGTCATGGTCTCTTTGCTGTTGGAGGAATCTTCGTCTGTATGCAATTTTGGGATTTGGGCTGTCAGCTGGGAGGCAAGGTTGAAAACAGGAAACAGCAGCTGTTATCCCCAGCAAAGAAAGCCTGCA
>NW_020893472.1:0-1052 GCF_003945725.1 Corapipo altera
ATGTCATAATGGTGCGGGCATCATCAAAGCACTGACGTCATAAAGCCCAGTCATGTCATAGAGGTCCACGCATCATCATGGCAGCGACCTCATAAAATCTAACCAAGTCATAATGGTGCAGACCTCATCATGGCACTGACCTCATAGAACGCAGCCATGTCATAATGGTGCAGACCTCATCAAGGCACTGACATCATAAAGCCCAGTCACGTCATAGAGGTCCACGCATCATCATGGCACTGACCTCCTAGATCCCAGCCATTTCATAATGGTTCAGCCATCATCAAGTCACTGACATCATAAAGCCTAGCCATGTCATAGAGGTCCACGCATCATCACGGCAGTGACTTCATAATGCCCAGCCATGTCATAATGGTGAGGCTATCATCAAGGCACTGACGTCATAAAGCCCAGCCATGTCATAGAGGTCCACTCATCATCATGGCAGTGACCTCATAAAGTCTAACAATGCCATAGAGGTCCACGTATCATCATGGCAGTGACATCATAAAGGCAAGCCATGTCATAATGGTGCAGACCTCATCATGGCACTGACCTCATAAAACCCAGACATGTAATAATTGTGCAGGCATCATCCTGACAGTGACCTCATAGAGACCAGCCATGTCATAATGGTGCAGGCCTCATAATTGCAGTGACCTCATAAAGCCCAACCATGTCATAATGGTGCAGGCATCATCATGGCACTGACCTCATAAAGCCCAGCCATTCCATAAAGGACCACGAATCATCATTGCACTAACCACATAAAACCCAGCTATGTCATAATGGTGCAGGTCTCATCGTGGCACTGACCTCAAAAAACCCAGCCGTGTTATAATGGTGTAGACCTAATTATGGCACTGACCTCAGAGAGCCCAGCCATGTCAGAGAGGTCCACGCATCATCATGGTAGTGACCTCATAAATCCCAGCCATCTCATAATGGTGCAGACCTCATCCTGAAACTGTCCTCATGTGCAGGCATCATCATTGCAATGACCTCATAGATCCCAAGCATGTCATAATTGTGCAGGCATCATCATGGCACTG
>NW_020893473.1:0-1052 GCF_003945725.1 Corapipo altera
CCTGTTTAAACCACAGTTTTCCCATATAATGCAGGTTTAATGCTACATTTCCACCTTTTTTATTCTTTAGAGCTGAATATGCTTTTATTGATATATGGATTTTAAATTTACCCTATTCTCTTAGTGTCTGAGGGTGTCCCTATAAAACAAAATTTAAAAAGGTCTTTATTGATGTATTTACAAACAGGTTTTTCACTTGCACAAACTTTCAATTTACCGCTGAACCAAACAAACCACTTATTGTTATTAATTTAGTTTCATTAGAGTCCAAATGGGTCTTTTCTTCTGTTTCTCGGAGGCAGTCTCGGCGTCCAGGGCGGAGCGGCGGCGGCTGCCCCGGGCCGCATGGCGGGACGGGGGGGTGCTGTGTGCGGCAGGAGCAGGGCGGAGGAGGGATCGGCGGGATCTGCCGGGGCCGGGGGCGGTGCGGGAGCGGCGGGATCGGTGTACTCAGCCAGGGCCGCCAGCGGCGCCGGGGTCTCGGCGGGGCGGCGGCGGCACCGCGGTGTCCGGTCCGGTTCGTTGCGGGGCCGGCCCGGGGCCGGCATCAAGCGGCACGGCGGGCGGCCGGGAGCCGCGATTGCTGCGGAGCTGTTTCAAGCAGCTTTAACCCTTTTTTCGCCATGCTGGCGTGCTCTGAGTCCCTTGCTGGAAACGGAACTAGCTTTCGGGTTAGCAAAGCAGTCTTATTAGATAACTTGCGGATGGAATTAAATATGTTCTTTAAGCTTTCTTTTTCTCTCTTAAAGAGGCATGCACGCTTCTTGTAGTTACAGGTTTACAGGGGGAGAGGTTTAGGGAGTATGCCGAAGTTTGCTTCCTACCTGACTCAGGCGGATTGATGAAGTGTTCAAAACAGCTGCAGTCTGCTAACACTTCGAGCCGCTTAAACTCCGGAGCGCCTGGAACACAGATTCGCCCCCATCTGTGCCTTAGGAATCAACCTATCTTCATAGAAGAGTTCAGTAAGATTCGTTTCTTCACACGGTGGCACCAGTTCTGGATTTCCTGTCCCCATCCTTGGCGTGGGGCTGGCCCAGTTCTAGTTCCTT
>NW_020893474.1:0-1052 GCF_003945725.1 Corapipo altera
CCAGAACACCACCCAATTATATGGGAGGCCACGCCCCTTCACAGGCCACACCCCTTGATGTAACCTCAGTGAGGCCACGCCCCTTCCTATGTCAGGCCACACCCCCTCTTGCACATCCATTAACATGGTAGGCCACGCCCCCTCTGTCCAGACCACGCCCCTTGTGACATAATCTTGTTTATTTGGGAGACCACGCCCCCCTCCCTTCACAGGCCACGCCCCCATGATGTGTTCTTATTAACATGTGAGGCCACGCCCCCTCCACAGTTCATCCAATTATTTTAGGCCACGCCCCTTCCCAGCCCCTCCCCCTCTATGACCCAAACTCATTAAACTGGGAGGCCACGCCCAAATTCCAGGCCACACCCCCTTCACCTCACACCCCACTGATGTTGGAGGCCACACCCCTTCCCTTCACAGGCCACGCCCCCTCCATGACACAATCTCATTAAAATGTGAGGCCACGCCCCCTCATGACATGAATTTGTTAACATGGGAGGCCACGCCCCCTCCATTCAGACCACACCCCCTCCATGACACATCTCATTACAATGCGAGGCCACGCCCCCTCCAATCACAGGTCACACCCCCTCCATGACACAATCTCATTACATTATGAGGCCACGCCCCCTCCATTCGCAGGCCACACCCCCTCCATGACACAACCTCATTACAATGTGAGGCCACGCCCCCTCCATTCACAGACCACGCCCCCTCCATGACATAAAATCATTAAAATGTGAGGCCACGCCCCCTCCATGACATAAAATCATTAAAATGTGAGGCCACGCCCCCTCCATGACATAAAATCATTAAAATGTGAGGCCACACCCCCTCCCTCCACAGGCCACGCCCACGCATGACATCAGAAAGGGGGCGGGGCCAGACTAAATTACCAAAATTCCTCTTTATTTTGGGCGGGGCTAAAGGGTAAAAGGGGGCGGGGTCAAGAGCAAAGAGGTGGGTGTGGTTGGGTGATGTGGGCGGGGCCTGTGCGGGGTGGGCGGGGCTAATCCGAGTCGGACAGGACGATGATCTCCTCGGGGTCGCAC
>NW_020893475.1:0-1052 GCF_003945725.1 Corapipo altera
AAAGTGCCCTCCCAGTTCACACCAGTTCATCCCAGTTCACACCAGTTCAGCCCAGTTCAGCTCAGTGCCCTCAGAGTGCCCTCCCAGTTCACACCAGTTCATCCCAGTTCACACCAGTTGATCCCAGTTCAGCCCAGTTCCCTCTCAGTGCCCTCCCAGTTCAGCCCAGTTCAGCCCAGTGCCCCCAAAGTGCCCTCCCAGTTGATCCCAGTTCATCCCAGTTCACACCAGTGCCCTCAGAGTGCCCTCCCAGTTCACACCAGTTGATCCCAGTTCAGCCCAGTTCCCTCCCAGTGCTCCCAGTGACCTCTCACTTCCCACCCACTGCCTCCCAGTTGCTCCCAGTTGCTCCCAGTCCCTCCCAGTTCTTTCCCAACACCGTCTCCTTCCCCCTCCGTGGCCCCCAGTTCCTCCCAGTTCATCCCAGTTCCTCCCAGTTCCCTCCCAGTTCATCCCAGTTCTCCCAGTTCATCCCAGTTCCCTCCCAGTTCCTCCCAGTTCCTCCCAGTTCCTCCCAGTTCACACCAGTTCACACCAGTTCACACCAGTACACACCAGTGCCCTCAGAGTGCCCTCCCAGTACAGACCAATTCACACCAGTACACACCAGTACAGACCAGTGCCCTCCCAGTTCAGCCCAGTTCAGCCCAGTTCACACCAGTTGATCCCAATTCGTCCCAGTGCCATCAAAGTGTCCCCCCAGTGCACACCAGTTCAGACCAGTGCACACCAGTACAGACCAGTACAGACCAGTGCACACCAGTTCAGACCAGTGCACACCAGTTCACACCAGTACAGACCAGTGCACACCAGTTCACACCAGTACAGACCAGTACAGACCAGTACAGACCAGTGCACACCAGTATAGACCAGTGCCCTCGAAGTGCCCTCCCAGTTCACACCAGTTCACACCAGTTCATCCCAGTGCCCCCAAAGTGCCCTCCCAGTTCACACCAGTTCATCCCAGTTCACACCAGTTGATCCCAGTTCAGCCCAGTTCCCTCTCAGTGCCCTCCCAGTTCAGCCCAGTTCAGCCCAGTGCCCCCAAAGTG
>NW_020893476.1:0-1052 GCF_003945725.1 Corapipo altera
CCAGGTTATCCCTGAGCATCCAGCACCCCTGAGTGTCCCTCTGGGACAATCCCAGTGCTGGGGGCGGGGGGAGGTGGGAGCATCCAGGTGGGATCGGCCGAAGGGAAAGCACCGAGGGAAAAATGTGGGACTGCTGCTTGGAGAGTCGGATACTGGGAACAATTCCCGCCTGGAAAGGGCCATCCCCATTCCTGGAGGGATCTCAGATCCCTGTGGATGTGGCACCTGGGGACACGGGGTGGCCTTGGCAGCGCTGGGGGATGTTTGGAGTCGACGTCTCCGAGGCCTTTTCCAGCCTAAATGTTTCTGGGATTCTACCCAGCTTGGATCCCAGGGAAAAATCCGCGGTTTTGCTTCCCGGGAGCGAGAGAGTTTCTGGATGGGGAGCCGGAAAACAGCCTTTAATTTTTATTTTAATCATTTTCAAGGAGCTTGCTGGGCCTTGTGTCATCCCTGGGGTGGTTTCCAGGGATTCTGCTGGAATGGGGATGAGGCTGGAGCGGGATAGAGGCGTGTTTTGCTGGATCTTGGGTGTGGGATGTGGGATTATCTCCCTCAAAAGGCTGGGAAGGCCTGGAGGGGGCCGGGAGTTCCGGAGCTGCTGTTCCTGCTCCTGGGATGTCCCTGCACTTCCACTCTGGCTGCAGCTCCATAGGGATTGGCAAGGTCCCATCCCTTCTCCTTCCCTGCTTCCCATCCCTTCTCCTTCCCTGCTTCCCATCCATTCTCCTTCCCTGCTTCCCATCCCCTTCTTCCCTGTTTCCCATCCCTTCTCCTTCCCTGCTTCCCATCCCCTTCTTCCCTGTTTCCCATCCCCTCTCCTTCCCTGCTTCCCATCCCCTCTCCTTCCCTGCTTCCCATCCCTTCTCCTTCCCTGCTTCCCATCCCTTCTCCTTCCCTGTTTCCCATCCCTTCTCCTTCCCTGCTTCTCCTCCTCCTCCTTCCCCGTTTCCCATCCCTTCTCCTTCCCTGCTTCCCATCCCTTCTCCTTCCCAGCTTCCCATTCCCTCTCCTTCCCTGCTTCCCATCCCTTCTCCTTCCCTGCTTCCCAT
>NW_020893477.1:0-720 GCF_003945725.1 Corapipo altera
TCAGGGATGGTCAGGGAGGGACAGACACCCCGTACTCGTCATCCACGTCCTGCTTGGCATTCCTGGGGGGAAAAATCGGGAATGTGGGGGTCAGAGGGAGAGAAAGGAGGGACAGACACCCCACACTCGTCACCCACGTCCTGCTTGGCATTCCTGGGAAAAAACACCGGGAATACAGGGGTCAGGGATGGTCAGGGAGGGACAGACACCCCGTACTCGTCACCCACGTCCTACTTGGCATTCCTGGGGGGAAAAATTGGGAATGTGGGGGTCAGGGATGGTCAGGGAGGGACAGACACCCCGTACTCGTCATCCACGTCCTGCTTGGCATTCCTGGGGGGAAAAATCGGGAATGTGGGGGTCAGAGGGAGAGAAAGGAGGGACAGACACCCCACACTCGTCACCCACGTCCTGCTTGGCATTCCTGGGGGAAAACACCGGGAATACAGAGGTCAGAAGAAAAGGGAGGTGAGAAGGATGACCCTGATGGTGGAATTCCTGTCGGGATGATCCTGGTGATGGAAGCGCCCTCAGCCCCACGGGTGGTTTTCCCAATGGATTTCCCTAAATTTGGGCTTGTTTTGGGAAGATTTGGGAAAAGCTGGGCTGGGAGGGGACGCTGCCTGTGGGATGCAGGGAAGGGGTTGGGAATGGGGAACAGGAAAACAGGGATAGGGAGGGGAGGGAAGGGAAGGTTTGGGGAGGTTTGGGAAGGGAAGG
>NW_020893477.1:820-1052 GCF_003945725.1 Corapipo altera
TCAGGGATGGTCAGGGAGGGACAGACACCCCGTACTCGTCATCCACGTCCTGCTTGGCATTCCTGGGGGGAAAAATCGGGAATGTGGGGGTCAGAGGGAGAGAAAGGAGGGACAGACACCCCACACTCGTCACCCACGTCCTGCTTGGCATTCCTGGGAAAAAACACCGGGAATACAGGGGTCAGGGATGGTCAGGGAGGGACAGACACCCCGTACTCGTCACCCACGTCCT
>NW_020893478.1:0-1052 GCF_003945725.1 Corapipo altera
AACCATGACAGTGGGGAATACAAACTACTTTATTTCGAGGATTAAATCGACCTGAGCACCACAGCGGGCTCAGGGGAGGAGCATGGGCAGCACAGAGCAGCCCTGGGCACTGGGGCTGCCTTTGGCCCCTCAGTCGTGGCCCCAACAGGGAATGGTTGTAATCCACTGCAGCCAGGGCTGGATCTGCTCACCCTTCTGGTCAAGACGTTTTGTCCCTCAGGAACACCAAGATCTCCTCCAGCTTCCCAAGGAATTCCAGCACGGTCTGTTTTGCTAATGAAACAGCTGCAAACCTGCCCAGTTCCTTGGCTGGAATGGAGGCTGAGGTGGAGTTTGGCTTTGGCGTTTGAGCTGCAGGTTCTGCTGGGCTCAGGCCTGTCTGGACCAGGATCCAGTCATGGAATTGCTGGGTGGAGGTGAAGATCCCGGGTCGTTTGGCCCCAGCACAGCCTTTTCCCCAGCTGGTCATTCCCACCAGCCAGAAGTAGTCAGCTCTGTTGTCCTTGCAGACCAGGGGACCCCCGCTGTCCCCCTGTGACAGGAGAGAGGGCTCAGGGTTTGTGGGGGGCTGCTGCAGCAGCAGGGCTGGCTCCTCCCTCCCAGCCCCTGCCAGAGCCACATTCCCAGCACGGGAAGGCTCTGCCTGGGGGCTGGAGCCTCCAGAGCCTCAGCTGGGAGCAGGTTGGGGGCCTGTTAATATTGGGTTCTCTCCCATCCCAGCACAGTGACCAGGGATGTGTAGAGAACGGATGTTCCAGGATCACATCTGCGCCTTGGGGCTGCAGGGAGCACTGGGTGGGATTTGTGGTAAGAGTGCCAGGCCTTGGGGACAAGGGGACATGGGACAGGGACCCGTGGATGGGGAAGGGGAGGGCAGCCCTGGGAGACGGGACAGGGATCTGTGGATGAGGAAGGGGAGGGCAGCCTTGGGATAGGGGACATGGGACAGGGACCCCTGGGATAGGGGACATGGGACAGGGCAGCCCTGGGATATGGGACATGGGGCAGGGCAGAGTTGGGACAGGGGACATGGGACAGGGCAGCCCTGGCAG
>NW_020893479.1:0-1052 GCF_003945725.1 Corapipo altera
AACACCCACAGCTCTGCTCTCCTCCAGCCAGCCAGCTGGGCCATCCTTGATGGCAATCAGGTGTGTCAAGCAAGATTGCCCCTTGGTGAATCCATGCTGACCACTCCTGATCCCCTTCCTGTCATCCACGTGCTCAGACGGCCTCCAGGATGAGCCATTCCAGCCCATTCCAGGGATGGAGGTGGGGCTGACTGGCCTGCAGCTCCCTGGGTCCTTCTTGCCCTTTTGGAAGAGTGGGATGACACTGGCTCTAATCCGGCCTTTAGGCCCCTCTCCTGACTGACACAGCCTTTCAAAGATCACCAGCAGTGGCCTCCCTGTGGTGTCCAGCAGCTCCCTCAGTGCTCCCAAATGCATCTGACAGGACCCACGGACTTGTGGATACCAAGTTTGCCCAGGAGATCTCAACCCAGATCCCCCTTGACCACGGGAAAGCCTTTCTTCCACCATTTCTTTTCACAGCTCTCCTGGGTCAGAGACTCCTCAGGGCTGGTTTTCTGTTCCAGAAGGGGCGACTCCGCCGCTCCCTTCCTGGCCTGCTTTGCCAAAACCCCTGGAGCCGTTCATGACAACACTCCAACCCTGGAGCCATCCCACCATCCCTCTGGGAGATCCAGGTCTCCAACTGCCCAGGATCTCCAAATCTCTGTGTTTGTTTCCCTACCTTGGGCTTTGCTCTCCAGGCACTTCACTGAGGTGTTGGAGAGGGTCTGTTTGCCAGGAGGGCTGCCAGAGGACACCCCCTTGTCAGGCCTTGGGGCCACTCCCTGGGCTGCTGGACCTTCCTGGAAGTTTCCCCACTGGAGCCTTGTCTTGCTGCCTGGCTGGTCTCCAGAACTCTGCCCTTCCCATGTCTTTCCTAGTTGAAATCCCTCCTTCCCAGGTTGGCTCAGACACCTGTGTCCCATTTCTTGTGTCTCCCAGTCCCCTGTTGATCTTCAAACAGGGTGCCATGGTTCCTCTGGAAACTCCTTCTCTGTCTGATATGTGCCACAGTCATTCAAGCTGTGCTTCCCAATCTCCATCCACTTCCAAATCCATCCAGCAGCCCA
>NW_020893480.1:0-1052 GCF_003945725.1 Corapipo altera
GGGTCCCCGGCGGAGAGCGGGGCCGCCCCGCGGTGCGGGGGGCGGGGCTGGGCGCAGCCCCGGTGCGGGCCGGGCCCGGGCGAGGCGCGGGGCGGTGCCGCTGCGGCGGGTCCCGGTGCGGGGTCCGGGGGGCGCGGGGGGTCCCAGTGCGAGGTCCAGGGGGCGCGGGGGGTCTCGGCCCCGCCGGCCCGCGGCGGCCCCGCGGACAAAGCCCGGGGCCGCCCAGCACAAAGGATGCTCCGAGCCGGGGCGGGGCCGCCCGGGAGCCCCGGCGGAACAATGGGCCGGGCCCGGCGGGACCCCCGCCACCCCCGCCCGCCGCGCCCCCGCCGCCCCGGGGTCCCCGCTCCGCCGCGCCCCGCGCACCTGCTGCTCCGCTCCCGGTCGCGACACGGCGCCGACACGAGGGAGCCTTGCCCGCTCGGGGCGGAGCAGCCGTCCCCGGTGCCACACCCCGCCGAGGCGAGCCCCTCGCGCTGTCGCGACACCATCGCCCTGTCGCGACAGGTGACTCGCCATCGGCGGGCGGCGGCCACACACAACCTTTCCGCCCCGCGATACCCCGGCCAGGCGCCCCGGGCGGGGGTGCCGGGACCCTCCCCTCCGTCCTCGCCTACAGCGACACACGCGCATGTCGAGACACACGCACCTGTCGCGATCGTCCCGCCCGCCGCGATAACGAGTCAGGTCCCGCCGGTGCGGGAAGACCCTCACCCATCCCGGCCCGACCCCCCGGCCCCGCCCGGCCCCGCCCGGCCCCGCGGTACCTCCCGCTCCCGGTGCCGCTCCCGGTGCCGCTCCCGGTGCCGCTCCGGCCGCGATCGCCTCTCACCCCAACCTGCGCCACGGGGGCGGGGCCTCGCCCCCCTCGGCCAATGGCGGCCCGCGCTGGCCGGCGGGGGCGGGGCCGGGCCCCCAGCAGGGTGGGCTGCGCGCGGCGTGACTGACAGGCGGAGGGGGCGTGGCCAGGGCCCGCGGCCCCGCCCCCCGCTCCCTGCACGCGCCGTTGCCGTGGTGACGGAGCGCACGGGGCGACCCCGGTGACCCCCCCC
>NW_020893481.1:0-1051 GCF_003945725.1 Corapipo altera
AGAGAAAATGAGTGATCGATTTATTAAGCTAGGAACAAAAATGAGAATATTCTATGTTCTCAGTGAATAAAACAGCACAAGATATATAAATCTATAGCAGCAGGCAAGGAGTTCTGTTATTATATCACTGCTGTTATTTCTTTTACTGCTCTTTTACTCGCATCGTCCCCCCTTGTGTCCCAGAGTCTTCATGGTTCATTTTCTATTGATTCTCAATACTAAGAATTGGAAAGATGAAGAAATATTCAGAAGCGAGCAACAAGTAGTCAGAAGTAAGTAAATTCTTTATAATGTAAGTAACTTGAAAAGATTTATGACAATGTGCTTTATATTATATTAGAATTCTTCATTTATCTCTACCTTGAGTTCCATTTCATATATTTTACAAGGCTTGCAGTTTATCTGTTCATATCAGTAGACCTTTTTATTTAATTTTCTCAGACACTTTGACATTTAATAGGACTGAATAATGAGAGTTTCCCACAATGAATATCCTTTGGTTATTTATGTTCTCAGTAAACATAGAGTTTTTAGCTGTTAAAGTAGTCTTTGAAGCATACGTAAAGTGCATGACAGGCATCCACAGTTTTGGCTTTTTTCCCTTTTTTCAGATCTAAATCTCAAGGGGACCACTTTTCTCATAAGAACAGATAAACTGCAAGCCTTGTAAAATATATGAAATGGAACTCAAGGTAGAGATAAATGAAGAATTCTAATATAATATAAAGCACATTGTCATAAATCTTTTCAAGTTACTTACATTATAAAGAATTTACTTACTTCTGACTACTTGTTGCTCGCTTCTGAATATTTCTTCATCTTTCCAATTCTTAGTATTGAGAATCAATAGAAAATGAACCATGAAGACTCTGGGACACAAGGGGGACGATGCGAGTAAAAGAGCAGTAAAAGAAATAACAGCAGTGATATAATAACAGAACTCCTTGCCTGCTGCTATAGATTTATATATCTTGTGCTGTTTTATTCACTGAGAACATAGAATATTCTCATTTTTGTTCCTAGCTTAATAAATCGATCACTCATTTTCTCT
>NW_020893482.1:0-665 GCF_003945725.1 Corapipo altera
TCTGGGGTCCCTCCAAACCTCGGTGTTCCCTCCTCTCCTCCCGCCCGGCTCCGGATCACCCTCGGCGCTCCCCCAGTTTGGCACCGGGTCTTTGCCAACGGTGAGTGTCCCGCTGCCACCCCCCCTGAGTGTCCCCCCTGCCCCTGGGGGACCCCCCGAGCTCCCCAGGGAGGCTCCAGGCACGGGGTGGGGTGGGGGGGTCCTGGGCTCTGCGGAGGTGGAAGGGGGGACCTTCATCCCTCCCGGAATTTCTGCTCCTGTGTGGGATGGGGGGTGTCCGGGGGGGACTGTGGGACACACACAGAGACCCCTCAGAGCCCCCGTGGGTGGGCAGGGGCACACACAGACCCCCGTGGGTGGGCAGGGGCACACACAGAGACCCCTCAGACCCCCGTGGGTGGGCAGGGCACACACAGATCCCCCCTCAGGGGCATACACAGACCCCCCCTGTCCCCTCAGACCCCCGTGAGTGGGCAGGGCACACACAGACCCCCCCTCAGACCCCCGTGGGTGGGTAGGGGCACACACAGACCCCCCCTCAGACCCCCGTGGGTGGGCAGGGGCACACCCAGACCCCCCCTCAGAACCCCTGTGGGTGGGCAGGGCACACACAGATCCCCCCTCAGACCCCCGTGGGTGGGCAGGGCACACACAGATCCCCCCTC
>NW_020893482.1:765-1051 GCF_003945725.1 Corapipo altera
TCTGGGGTCCCTCCAAACCTCGGTGTTCCCTCCTCTCCTCCCGCCCGGCTCCGGATCACCCTCGGCGCTCCCCCAGTTTGGCACCGGGTCTTTGCCAACGGTGAGTGTCCCGCTGCCACCCCCCCTGAGTGTCCCCCCTGCCCCTGGGGGACCCCCCGAGCTCCCCAGGGAGGCTCCAGGCACGGGGTGGGGTGGGGGGGTCCTGGGCTCTGCGGAGGTGGAAGGGGGGACCTTCATCCCTCCCGGAATTTCTGCTCCTGTGTGGGATGGGGGGTGTCCGGGGGGG
>NW_020893483.1:0-1051 GCF_003945725.1 Corapipo altera
TGGGAATGGGAATGGGATGGGATGGGATGGGATGGGATGGGATGGGAATGGGATGGGAATGGGAATGGGATGGGAATGGGATGGGATGGGATGGGAATGGGATGGGATGGGATGGGATGGGATGGGGATGGGATGGGATGGGATGGGAATGGGATGGGAATGGGAATGGGATGGGATGGGATGGGATGGGATGGGAATGGGATGGGAATGGGATGGGAATGGGATGGGAATGGGGATGGGATGGGAATGGGATGGGAATGGGATTGGGAAAGGCGATGGGGATGGGATGGGGATGGGAATAGGGATGAGACTGGGAAAGGGGACAGGGATGGGGATTCACCATCTGCAGGGACATCCCAGGCCCCTCAAGGTCCCCTCCTACTCCCTTGGGAGAGCCCCCCAGTCCCCCAGGAGCAGGATTAAGGTGGTCCCACAGCAGGGGCCCCTGGAGACCCTTTGGGAGAGCCCCCCACCCCAATGACTCCTTTAGGAGAGCCCCCCACTCCCCTAGAACTGGTACTGGGGTGGCCCCACAGCAGCAGCTCCTGGTGTCCCCTTACCATCCTCTCTTACCCCATTGGGAGAGCCCTCAGTCCCCTAGAACTGGTATTAGGGTGGTACCACACCAGGAGCCCCTGGGGACCCTTTGGGAAAGCCCCCCACCTCCGTGGCACCTTTAGGTGAGCCCCCCACTCCCCTAGAACTGGTATTAGGGTGGGCCCACAGTAAGAACCCCTGAAGACCTCTTGGGAGAGCCCCCCACCCCAATGATTCCTTTGGGTGAGCCCCCCACTCCCCTAGAACTGGTATTAGGGTGGTACCACACCAGGAACCCCTGGAGACCCTTTGGGAGAGCCCCCCACCCCAATGACTCCTTTGGGAGAGCCCCTCACTCCCCTGGAACTGGTATTAGGGTGGGCCCACACCAGGAGCCCCTGGAGCCCCACTGGGAGAGCCCCCACTCCCCTAGAACTGGTATCAGGGTCCCTCACCATCCCCTCCCTCTCCCCAAGGAGCGGGATTAGGGCGGTCCCACAGCACCCCGAGCCGG
>NW_020893484.1:0-1051 GCF_003945725.1 Corapipo altera
AGTTGTGAGACAGGGCTGAAAACAGGAAACAGCAACCGTTATCCCCAGGAAAGAAAGTCTGAAAGTTTTGGTCTTGTGGTGCAGTTGGTGGAGCAACCTGGGGACTCCATGAGAAGCAAGAGCTTTCTGTGCTGGCAACTTTGGTGTGGGAGGAATCTTTGTTTGTATGTAATTTTGGGAGTCAGACTGTCAGTTGGGAGACAGGGCTGAAAACAGAAAATACAACCTTTACTTCCAGGAAAGGAAGCCTGGAAGCTTTGGGTTTATGGTGCATTTGGTTTGTCAACCTGGGGACTCCACGGACAGCAAGAGCTTTCTGTGCTTGCGCCTTTGTTGTGGGAGGAATCATCATCCGTATGCAATTTTGGGAGTCGGGCTGGCACTTAGGAAGCAGGTCTGAAAACAGGACACAAAAGTACTTCTCCCCAAAAAAGGAAACCTGGAAAGTGTGGTTTTGTTGTGCATTTGGTGGGTGAGACTGGAGACTCCTTAGCAGCAAGAGCTTTCTGTGCTGACACCTTTGTTGTGGGAGGAATCTTCGTCCGTATGCAATTTTGGATGTAGGGCTGGCATTTGGGAGGCAAGGTTGAAAACAGGAAACAGCAACCGTTATCCCCAGCAAAGAAAGCCTGCAAACTTTGACTTTTTGGTTCAGTTTGTGGGTCAGACTGGGCACTCTACGGGCAGTACTAACTTTCTTTGCTGGCACCTTTGGTCTTCGAGGAATCTTTGTCTGTATGCCATTTCTGGATTCGAGCTGACAGTCATGAGACAGGGCTGAAAACAGGAAACAGCAGCCGTTATCCCGAGGAAAGAAAGCCTGAAATCTTTGACTTTGTGGTGCAGTTGGTGGAGCAGCTTGGGGACTCCATGAGAAGCAAGAACTTTCTGTGCTGGCACCTTTGTTGTGGGAGGAATCTTCAACCGTATGCAATTTTGGGGGTCAGTTTGACAGTTGGGAAGCAGGACTGAAAACAGGAAACAACAGCCCTTATGGGCAGGAAAGAATGCCTGGAATCTTTGGCTTTGTGGTGTACTTGGTGGGTCAGGG
>NW_020893485.1:0-436 GCF_003945725.1 Corapipo altera
GAGAGGCTCTTGAGGAGTCACCGGGGCCTTTATTGGGGTCGGGGGGGTCTTGTTTCGTTTCCAGAGAGGATCCTGAGGGGTTTGGGTCCTTTTTTGGGGGGTCCCAGGTGGGGTTTGGGTCAGGGGTCTCCGAAGCCCCCCCCTTGGAGAAGATTCCATGGGCGTTTTGGGACGTCCCAAGGGAATTTCAGGGTCCTTCCCAGATTTTTTGGGGGGGTCTCAGAAGCCCCTCTGGAGCTGATCCCAGGTGGATTTCGGGGTTTCCCCTCTGTTTCGGGGGGGTCTCAGAAGCCCCCCTGGAACAGATGCCAGGTGGATTTCAGCGTTTCCCAGGTGGATTCCAGGTGGATTTTGGGGTCCCCTCCTCAGATCTGGGGGTCTCAAGGCCCCTTTGCAGCACATTCCAAGGGGATTTCGGTGCCTCCAGCAGATCCCA
>NW_020893485.1:536-1051 GCF_003945725.1 Corapipo altera
CCGAGCTCTGGGGGGTCTCAGAAGCCCCTCTGGAGCAGATCCCAGGTGGGTTTTGGGGTGTGGGGGTCTCAGAAGCCCCCCTGGAGCAGCTCCCAGGTGGATTTTGGGGTCTCAGAAGCTCCTCTGGAGCAGCTCCCAGGTGGATTTTGGGGTCCCCCCCTGCTTTGGGGGGTCTCAGAAGCCCCTCTGGAGCAGATCCCAGGTAGGTTTTGGGGTCTGGGGGTCTCAGAAGCCCCTTTGGAGCAGCCAGGCCCTGAGCTCAGCCCCCCAGTGTCCCTTGAGCTGGAGGGTCCCGGTCACCTCGTTCACCTGCACCTGCAGCTCCGGGACCCCCAGGAACGCCCTCAGGTCCCGCTCCAGCGCCTGGGGGGGCACAGGGGGGGTCAGTGACACCCAAAATACCCCCTGGGACCCCCCAAAAACCACCCTGGGACCCCCAGGAACGTCCTCAGGTCCCGCTCCAGCGCCTGGGGGGGGGCATGGGGGGGGTCAGTGACACCTCTGGGACCCCCCCG
>NW_020893486.1:0-387 GCF_003945725.1 Corapipo altera
CCCCCCCGTGCCCCCCGACCTGGCCTCGAGGCACATCTGGGCCTTCTCCTCCCAGCGCTGGGCGATGGTGAGCAGCTCCTGCAGCTCGGCCATGGCCACGTCCACGGCGGGGCTGGGGGCCACGGTCCTGCCCGCCTGGATGAGCCCCCTCATGACGGGCAGGGGCACGCGGGCGCGGGGCTGGCGCAGCGTGGCCGTCACCTCCTCCAGCCAGGCCGCCTGGGCCAGCTGCCGCTGCAGCCGCCGGCCCTCGGGCACCTCCACGCCCAGGCGGGACCCCCGGGCCAGCAGATCCCGCAGGGCACCCGCACCGGGGGAGGGCACGGCCAGGGCCGCCTGGGCCTCCAGCTGGAACGACTCCACCCGCTCCAGGAGGGCCTGGAATGG
>NW_020893486.1:487-1051 GCF_003945725.1 Corapipo altera
GCCTCCAGCTGGAACGACTCCACCCGCTCCAGGAGGGCCTGGAATGGGGGAACAGGGTCAGGGACAGCCCTGGGACAGCCCTGGGACAGCCCTGGGACAGCACTGGGCCTCCAGCTGGAACGACTCCACCCACTCCAGGAGGGCCTGGAATGAGGGAATGGGGTCAGGGACAGTCAGGGACACCTCAGGGACACCCCTGGAACACCTCCACATGCTCCAGCAGCGCCTGGAATGAGGGGAAAGGGGTCAGGGATACCCCTGGGACAGCCCTCTAGGGTCAGGGATACCCCTGGGACACCCCTGGAATGCCTCCACCCGCTCCAGCAGCGCCTGCTGTGGGGGAACGGGGTCAGGGACACCCCTCAGGGGTCAGGGACACTCCTGGGACACCTCAGGGACACCTCTTGGGGGTCAGGGACATCTCAGGGAACTCTCCTGGGGTCAAGGACACCCCTGGGACATCTCAGACACACCCCTGGGACACCCCAGGGACATCCTGGGGACACTGCTCCACCTGCTCCGGGGTCAGGAACAGCCCCAGAACATCCCAGGGACCCCCCAGAG
>NW_020893487.1:0-1051 GCF_003945725.1 Corapipo altera
CAAGACCTGCAAAGGCCCTTTCCCCCTCACCTGCAGGGGCTGGCAGTGCCACCACTCGACACGGCCCCAGGGGCTGGGCAGGAACGGAGGGGCTGGGGCGTCCAATCCATCGGCCCAGGCGGCACCAGGAGTTCCTGGAGTTCCTGCAGGGGAGAGCCTCAAGCCAACAAAGGATTAGGAAGAGCATTTTAAACTGTAGTATGTATATGTCCTGGAGTATGGGGAGTTGGACAAGGCCTACTGGGGCAACAAGGACACACTCAAGGCTATCTATTAAAAGCTATCACTGTCCTTCTGTCAGGGGGAACTCAGGAAACTCTGTTTGCCAAGAGCCTCCAGGAGGATTTCCAGCTCTTGTGGCTCTCTTTTAACTATTCTTCCCATCCCTGTAGCTGGGATTATCACCTGCCCTACAGGGGGAACAGCCCACAAAGGTCACCTGCAGGGATGCCATGAACTGCAAGTCCCTTGTCAAGGGGGTCACTGCACACCTTGTCCTTTCTTTGCCCTCCCCACCAAAGATGCTTCCAGCAGTTCTGAGACATCTGGCAGACCCAGAGCTCTCCTCAGGGAATGCTTCAGCTGCTTAAAGGCTGCCCTTGCACCATCCAGCCAAGGCAGCAAATACTTACAGGCTGTTTGCAAAGTTGGCATCACAGTCTTACCACACATCCAGAGGGAGCATTCCAGAGTCCACCTCATCCCACCATTCCCAGGGAGGCAGTTCAGGGGCTGTCTGGGGCTCAGGGAGGAGTCACGTGGCTTCTCTTCTTCCTTCCTGCTTCCCCATTTTCTCCTTCCAAAGCAAAGCTTTCTTGGCTTTCCTTGCTCCAGGAGATGCAGCAAAGGCCATCTTTTCAATCCAAGACTGCAAACTGCTCGAGGTTGTCATTTCAGGGGGTTCTCTCAGGTCCTGCACTCATCAATCATCTTGGCCATTGGTTTTCTTGGAGGGTTCTTGCATTCACCTTCTACAAGCAAACCACGAGGAACAAATTTAGCTGTTACTGCAACCAATCCAGTCTGGCATTCTGATTTTAAAGGATACTGG
>NW_020893488.1:0-1051 GCF_003945725.1 Corapipo altera
GGACATCGTGGGGACATGGGGACACCAAGGGGACATCGTGGGGACATGGGGACATCATGGGGACATTGTGGGGACACCGTGGGGATATCGTGGGGACATGGGGACACCAAGGGGACATGGGGACACCATGGGGATATCGTGGGGACATCGTGGGGACATCATGGGGACATGAGGACACCATGGGGACATCATGGGGACATCGTGGGGACACCGTGGGGACATGAGGACACCGCGGGAACACCAAGGGGACATCATGGGGACATCGTGGAGACACTGTGGGGACACGGGGACACCATGGGGACATCGTGGGGACACCGAGGGGATGCCAAGGGGACACCACGGGGGCATGGGGACATCATGGGGACATGGGGACATCATGGAGACACTATGGGGACACCACAGGGACATGGGGACACCATGGGGACATCATGGGGACATGGGGACATCGTGGGGATATCGTGGGGACACCAAGGGGACATGGGGACACCTTGGGGACATGGGGACACCACAGCCGTGACCCTCTCAGGCACAGGGGACACCTCGGGGGGACAAAGGGAGACAGATTGGGGGGACCCCGCGTGGTGCAGCCCCGTCTCGAAGAGCCCCGACAGCCCTGCGGGCACGGGGACACCGTGGGGACATCGTGGGGACATTGTGGGGACATGGGGACACCGTGGGGACATCGTGGGGACACGGGGACACCATGGGGACATGGGGACATCATGGGGACACCGTGGGGACATCGTGGGGACATCGTGGGGATATCGTGGGGACATGGGGACACCATGGGGACACCATGGGGACATCGTGGGGACATCGTGGGGACATGGGGACATCATGGGGACACCAAGGGGACATCATAGGGACACCCCAGGGACACCAAGGGGACACAGGGACACCTTGGGGACATCATGGGGACACCACGGGGACACCAAGGGGACATCATGGGGACACCAAGAGGACATGGGGACACCGCGGGGACATGGGGACACCAAGGGGACATGGGGACACCTTGGGGACACCATGGGGACACCATGGGGACATCATGGGG
>NW_020893489.1:0-1051 GCF_003945725.1 Corapipo altera
CAACCAGCGGAGCCGGGGGGCGGCCTGGGGGGGACAAGGGTGAGAGACCCCCAAAATACACCCAGGGAACCCCAAAATACACCCAGAGACCCTAAAAATATACCCGGGGATCATCAGAGACCCCCAAAATACACCCAGAGACCCCAAAATACACCCAGAGACCCCAAAACACACCTGGGGAACCCCAAAATACACCCAGAGACCCCAAAATACACCCAGGGATCATCAGAGACCCCCAAAATACACCCAGACACCCCAAAATACACCCAGAGACCCCAAAATACACCCAGACATCCCCAAAATACACCCAGGGATCCCAAAATACACCCAAACACCCCCAAAATACACCCAGAGACCCCCAAAATACACCAGGAGACCCCAAAATACACCAGGAGACCCCAAAATACACTCAGAGACCCCATAATACACCCAAACACCCCCGAAATACACCCAGACACCCCCAAAATACACCCAGGGACCCCCAAAATACACTCAGAGACCCCAAAATACACCCAAAGACCCCAAAACACACCCAAACACCCCCAAAATACACCAGGAGACCCCAAAATACACTCAGAGACCCCAAAATACACCCAGACACCAACAAAATACACCGAGACACCAAAAAACACCCAGACCCCCCAAAATACACCCAGAGACCCCAAAATACACCCAGACATCCCCAAAATACACCCAGGGATCCCAAAATACACCCAAACACCCCCAAAATACACCCAGAGACCCCCAAAATACACCAGGAGACCCCAAAATACACCAGGAGACCCCAAAATACACTCAGAGACCCCAAAATACACCCAGACACCAACAAAATACACCGAGACACCAAAAAACACCCAGACCCCCCAAAATACACCCAGAGACCCCAAAATACACCCAGACATCCCCAAAATACAACCAGAGACCCCCAAAATACATCAAACACCACCAAAATACACCCAGAGACCCCAAAATACACCCAAAAATCATCAGGGTCCCCCCAAAATACACCCAGAGACCCCCAAGGACCCTCCCCAACCCCTCCCAGACACCC
>NW_020893490.1:0-1050 GCF_003945725.1 Corapipo altera
TGATCCAGAAGAAACTCATTGCCCCCTCCAGAAGAGCTACCTCCAAAAGCCAGGAAATGTCATCATCTTCCCACAAAAAGTCATTGTTATCCTTCTGCTCTTCTTCTGCTGCTGGCAAGACCCCTAACAAAAGGGGTAAGAGGCATGTCGTTACTCTGAGGGATTATTTCACTCTGCTTTCTCCCCAGCCATGTCACCCCACTTTACAAAGAGAGAACTTTACAAAGGTAACCATTTAGTCCCTCTGAAATTACCTTTGCCGTGCTCCACTGCAACAGAGCGCGCATCCAAACTTTTGCCCACTGCAGCAGGAAGCAGCACACTTTCTGCTGGACCTTCAGAATCAGTCTGTGTAATTGAAAAGACATGTCTGAGAATTGGTAAAGGCTCCTTCTCAACCCACTTCCACGTACAGCACTTCAGCTTCAGCCAAAAGGCCTAATAAGCGGGATAAGGTGGTGGAAGCAACAAAACGGGCAACACAGCCAGCACATTCGGCATCTCTCTTGAGCAGGGCTTTGCAAAGGGGATGAAGTACTCGTGTCCAATCCAGAGGGAACCTAGGCTGGAGAAATACATCTCCAGACAGTAGGTCATTTGACATTAATCGATCCAGGGAAGCAGGCTGGGGGTGGGGAAACAGCAATCCTCACAATGCCAGTCTTATAGGATTTCAGAGGACTGTAAACAGCAGGAAGCTCTACTGCTTTGTTCTAGAAATCCAACTTGGAGGTCAGTTGCAAGGAGACCCAGGATATTAGCTTGACCTCATTTGTCCCAGCACTAACTGAACACTTTGTCTGCCGCACTGGCATGTCCAGGTCCAAGGTACAAGCATGTGGCAACAACAGCAGCGAAGGGAAAGGAGCCCCGACGCCATTGATCCAGAGGAACCTCACTGCCTCCTCCACAGTAGGTACCTCAGAATCCCAGGGGGAGTCATTGTCTTCCTTCTGCTCTTCTCCTGCTGCTTGTAAGACCCCTAACAAAAGATAACAGGTTTGTCATTACTCTGAGGGCTTAATTCACTCTGCTTTCTCCCCAGCCATG
>NW_020893491.1:0-1050 GCF_003945725.1 Corapipo altera
ATGGCGGGTATAAGCTCCTGAAAAATTGAGTGTAAGTGAAGATTCCTACCAGACAAAAGGTACCACCACAGAAAGTTCTTCCTGCCCAAGAAATGCACAGGCTGCCTCAACAACTGTACCTGAAGCCAAAGGATCCAGACTTTTTTTCCTGGTGGAAAGAGCTGCTCTTCCCTTTTTTCAGCCCTGCTCTGCAATGGTTGGTCACACCACCTGAAAACTTGAATCTAAATGAAGATTCCTGTCAGACAAAAGGTGCCACCACAGAAAACTTGTTCTGCCCTAGAAGTGCCCAGGCTGCGCCAACTACACCTGAAGCCAAAGCTTCCAGACTTTTTTTCCTGGTGGAAAGAGCTGCTGTTCCCTTTTTTTCGGCCTTGTACTGCAATGGTCGGTCCCATCTCCTGGAAAATTGAATGTAAATGGAGATTCCTGCCAGACAAAAGGTTCCACCACAGAAAGGTCTTCCTGTCCAAGAAGTACCCAGGCTTCCCCAACAACTACACCTGAAGTGATACAGGAGACTAGGCCTAATAGAGTTAACTAAATAATTTGGTCCTGAAAACAAGTTACCAACATTCAAAATGATCTGTGCTCGTTCTGTTCTACTTGCTGCACCAAAGCTTAAGAGAATAGTACAAGAACATGTAATAGGCCTAGAAGCAATAAATTAGAAATACAGCAGGATCAGGTAGACATTTGAATAGGAGAAATAGGCCTGGAGCCAGGGCCTTTTCCAAGCTTCAGTGAGCGGGTCAAGAACAATGGAAAGGAAGAAGGGTCAAGCTGAGGAAGATGAGCTGAAGCCCTCTGCCCCATGGAGGAAGATGGGAACTACCCTCCAAAATGGGGAGCCAAGAGAAGCACCGCCCCAAACTCCACCTATACTCTGCCTATTATTAATATGTATTGATAGATGTTGTAATTGTTTGAATATGCATTTAATCACATCTGAAAATTGTATAAAAGTGTTGATTTTCTGAGGAGCCGGTGAGCAAGTTTTTCCAGCAATAGCTGGCTTGCTCCCAGCGCTGCTAATAAATACCTTTGCTG
>NW_020893492.1:0-335 GCF_003945725.1 Corapipo altera
GGGGGAGCGTGTCCGGGTGTGCGTGTGTGTGTTCTGTGTGTGCACATGTGTGTGTGTGTGTTCTGTGTGTGTGTTCCGTGTGTGCACATGTGTGTGCGTGTTCTGTGTTCCCCGGGTGCTCCGTGTGTGCACGTGTGTTCTGTGCGTGTTACATGTGTGCACGTGTGTCCTGTGTGTGTGTTATGTGTGTGCACGTGTGTTCTCTGTGTGTTACATGTGTGCACGTGTGTTCTCTGTGTGTTACATGTGTGCACGTGTGTTCTGTGCGTGTTACATGTGTGCACGTGTGTTCTCTGTGTGTTACATGTGTGCACGTGTGTCCTGTGTGTGTGTTA
>NW_020893492.1:345-1050 GCF_003945725.1 Corapipo altera
GTTCTCTGTGTGTTACATGTGTGCACGTGTGTCCTGTGTGTGTGTTACGTGTGTGCACGTGTGTTCTGTGTGTGTTCCCTGTATCTGTTCTGTGTTCCCCGGGTGTTCCATGTGTGTGTGTTCCATGTGTGTGTTCCCTCTGTGTGTGTTCTATGTGTGCACATACGTGTGTTCTGCATCCCCTGTGTGTGCACACGTGTGTGTGTGCATGTGTTCTGTGTTCCCTGGGTGTTCCGTGTCTGTGTGTGTGTGTTCCGTGTGTGCACATATGTGTGTGTGCATGTTCTGTGTTCCCTGGGTGTTCCGTGTCTGTGTGTGTTCATACGTGTGTTCTGCATCCCCCGTGTGTGTTCTGTGTGTGCACACGTGTGTGTGCATGTTCTGTGTTCCCTGGGTGTTCCGTGTCTGTGTGTGTGTGCACACATGTTCCATGTGTGCACATATGTGTGTGTGCGTGTTCTGTGTTCCCTGGGTGTTCCGTGTATGTGTGTGTGTGTGTTCCATGTGTGTTCCCTGCACGTCTGTGTTCCCTCTGTGTGTGTTCCATGTTCACACGTGTGTGTGTTCCCTGTGTGTGTTCTGTGTTTACACGTGTGTTCCCTGCATGTGTTCCATGTTCACACGTGTGTGTGTTCCCTGTGTGTATTCTGTGTTCACATGTGTGTTCCATGTTCACACGTGTGTGTGTTCCCTGTGTGTGTTCTG
>NW_020893493.1:0-1050 GCF_003945725.1 Corapipo altera
ACGAGAACTTCTATAGGGTTCAGGTGAGGGAGGTCCGATAACCAGGGCGAAGCACGGGACGGACATCTCAGGGTGCAACAGGATTGGGGAGTAGGGAGAAGGAGGGAGGAATTGGGAGGAGTCCGGTGTCTGGGGCCAGTGGGAACTCACTCCGCACTGCAGCATTTGCTTCTTTACTCTGCCTCCTTTGCCAGTGGAGGTATTTCAGTGTCGGGAAAGGAGACTTCTTCAGGTTGTGGTGCTGCAGCAGCACCTGCCATTGCAGAGCTCTTGAGGATCTGTGGCAAGAATTAGTTTATATCGGAAAGGTGGCTTGCAGAGATGCCCTGAGATCATAGTTCAAATGCAAACCCTTGGGAAGATGGTGTTGGCCATAAGTTGGGCTCTTAAACTGTCTTTTGCTGCCCACTTCACCAGGTGAATGGACGAGAAGAAAAGAGTGGATTTACACAAGTTCATGGGCAGTTAGTTTCCTCTTCAATTTTCATGGATTTTTGCACTGTGCAGAGGGGCAGGTATCCCCAAGGGACAGTTTCTCCTTGCTTTCTGAGAGTTGACCTGGGGCTTCTCCAGGCGCCGTAATCAACACTAGGACAAAGCAAATACTGCTAAAATATTAGGAACTTGCAGTCTGAATGGCACCAAAGGCAGTGCATACCAAAGCTTTCATTCCTTCAGGCATTACTTCTCCAACAGCCACAGGTTCCTTCTCCACTTCTTCCTCTTCATTCTCCTGTCCAGAGTCAGAGGGAGCCAGCAAAGGTTCTGGTGTCGCTGTTGTGCCCTGGGGACAGTCACTAGAGTCAGGGACAGTCACCAGTCTGTCCCTTGCAAGGTTGGAGAGTTACACACAATAACAAAAGGGTCATTTCACAAAAGGCCACTTTCTTGTTCAGTTTGCTAAGATTTTCTCAACTAGGCTATTCAGACGGGCAGGTAACCGCAGGGCACAGTTATTCCTGTGTGTCCTACCAGGGACACTGGCTCAACTTGGAAGTTCAAAACCCCTTTTCCAGGTGTCAGTGGCTGGGCTGAAGCACCATGTGATGG
>NW_020893494.1:0-1050 GCF_003945725.1 Corapipo altera
GCAGCTTGGCCTGTTCCTCCCGCTTGGCGCGTTCCTGGCGCTGCCGCTGCTCCTCGTGGTGCCGCATCACCATCCGCACCACCTGGGCACCGGCACAGGGCACGGGTGGCACCACAGCTTCGCCAGGGGCCACCAAACCTTCTCCAGGTGCCACCAGAAGTTCTCCAGGTGCTCAAACCCCCTTGAGATGCCACCACACCTCCAGGTGCCACTAAAGGTTCTCCAGGTGGCACCACACCTTCTCCAGGTGCCACCACACCTCCAGGTGCCACCAAACCTTCCCCAGGTGTCCTCAAAGGTTCTTGAGATGCCACCAAGCCTCCTCCAGGTACCACCAAACCTTCTCCAGGTGCCACCAAACCTTCTCCAGATGCTCAAACCCCCCTGAGATGCCACCACACCTCCAGGTGCCACCAAAGGTTCTCCAGGTGGCACCAAACCTTCTCCAAGTCCCACCACACCTCCAGGTGCCACCAAACCTCCTCCAGGTGCCACCAAACCTTCTCCAGGTGCCACCAAACCTTCTCCAGGTGCTCAAATCCTCCTGAGGTGCCGCCAAAGCTTCTCCAGGTGCCACCAAAGGTTCTCCAGGTGGCACCACACCACCAGGTGCCACCAAAGGTTCTCCAAGTGCTAAAACTCTCCTGAGATGCCACCAAACCTTCTCCAGGTGCCACCAGAGGTTCTTCAGGTGCCACCACACCTCCAGGGGCCACCAAACCTTCTCAAGATGCCACCAAACCTTCTCCAGGTGCCACCAAACCTCCTCCAGGTGCTCCAACCCCCCTCCAACCCCCTCCAGGTGCCCCCCAGGTGCCCGCCAGGTGCCCACCTTCCTGGCCACGCCCCTCTTCCACCTCCTCTCCTGGGCGAAGTCGGCGGCCAACCACTGCCACCAAACCTTTTCCAGGTGCCACCAAACCTTCTCCAGGTGCCACCAAAGCTTTTCCAGGTGCCACCACACCTCCAGGTGCCACCAAACCTCCTCCAGGTGCCACCAAACCTTCTCCAGGTGCCACCAAACCTTCTCCAGGTGCCACCAAACCTCCT
>NW_020893495.1:0-520 GCF_003945725.1 Corapipo altera
GGCACCGGGCGCCGCGGGGTGGAGAGCACCCGCACACAGCGGCGCTTGGTGCGTCTGGAACGGGGTGAAAACAGCCAGAATTGGGTAAAAATGGCAATGGAGGGATCACACCAACCCCCTGTGCTTCCCCCAGCCCTTTGTGTGTCTGAAATGGGGTAAAACCAGCCAGAATTGGGTAAAAATGGCAATGGAGGAATCACACCAACCACCCGTGCTTCCCCCAGCCTGAGGTGGAGAGCACCCGCACACAGCAACGTGAAATGGGGTAAAAACAGCCAGAATTGGGTAAAAATGGCAATGGAGGGATCACACCAACCCCCCGTGCTCCCCCTGGCCCGGGGTGGAGAGCACCCGCACACAGTGGTGTGAAATGGGGTAAAAACAGCCAGAATTGGGTAAAAATGGCAATGGAGGGATCACACCAACCCCCCGTGCTCCCCCCAGCCCTTTGTGTGTCTGAAATGGGGTAAAACCAGCCAGAATTGGGTAAAAATGGCAATGGAGGGATCACACCAACCCC
>NW_020893495.1:530-1050 GCF_003945725.1 Corapipo altera
GGCACCGGGCGCCGCGGGGTGGAGAGCACCCGCACACAGCGGCGCTTGGTGCGTCTGGAACGGGGTGAAAACAGCCAGAATTGGGTAAAAATGGCAATGGAGGGATCACACCAACCCCCTGTGCTTCCCCCAGCCCTTTGTGTGTCTGAAATGGGGTAAAACCAGCCAGAATTGGGTAAAAATGGCAATGGAGGAATCACACCAACCACCCGTGCTTCCCCCAGCCTGAGGTGGAGAGCACCCGCACACAGCAACGTGAAATGGGGTAAAAACAGCCAGAATTGGGTAAAAATGGCAATGGAGGGATCACACCAACCCCCCGTGCTCCCCCTGGCCCGGGGTGGAGAGCACCCGCACACAGTGGTGTGAAATGGGGTAAAAACAGCCAGAATTGGGTAAAAATGGCAATGGAGGGATCACACCAACCCCCCGTGCTCCCCCCAGCCCTTTGTGTGTCTGAAATGGGGTAAAACCAGCCAGAATTGGGTAAAAATGGCAATGGAGGGATCACACCAACCCC
>NW_020893496.1:0-524 GCF_003945725.1 Corapipo altera
TGTGAGACTGGAGACTCCTTAGGCAGCAAGAGCTTTCTGTGCTGGCACCTTTGTTGTGGGAGTAATCTTCAACCGTATGCAATTTTGGGAGTCAGTTTGACAGTTGGGAGGCAGGGCTGAAAACAGGAAACAACAGGCCTTCTCGGCAGGAAAGAAAGCCTGGAATCTTTGCCTTTGTGGTGTACTTGGTGGGTCAGCGTGGACACTCTGTGGGCAGCAAGAGCTTTCTGTTCTGTTGCCTTTGGTGTGGAAGGAATCTCTGTTTGTATGTAATTTTGGAAGTCGGGCTGTCAGTTGGGAGGTAGGCCTTAAAAATGGAAAAAACAGCCCTTAATCCCAGGAAAGAACTCCTGGAAACTTTGACCTGGTGCTGCAGTTAGTGTGTCTCCCTGGGAACTCCATGGGCAGAAAGAAATTTCTGTGCTGGTCCCTTTGTTGTGGGAGGAATCTTCGTGCGTATGCAATTTTGGATGTAGGGCTGGCATTTGGGAGGCAAGGTTGAAAACAGGAAACAACAACCCTTA
>NW_020893496.1:624-1050 GCF_003945725.1 Corapipo altera
TGTGGTGTACTTGGTGGGTCAGGGTGGGCACTCTGTGGGCAGCAAGAACTTTCTGTTCTGTTGCCTTTGGTGTGGAAGGAATCTCTGTTTCTATGTAATTTTGGGAGTCGGGCTGTCAGTTGGGAGGTAGGTCTTAATACAGGAAACAACAGCCCTTAATCACAGGAAAGAACACCTGGAAACTTTGACCTGGTGCTGCAGTTAGTGTGTCTCCCTGGGGACTCCATGGGCAGCAAGAGCTTTCTGGGCTGGCCCCTTTGTTGTGGGAGGAATCTTCTTGCGTATGCAAGTTTGGATGTAGGGCTGGCATTTGGGAGGCAAGGTTGAAAACAGGAAACAACAACCCTTATCCACTGGAAAGAAAGCCTGCAAGCTTTGGCTTTGTGGTCCAGTTGGTTGACCAGGCTGGGCACTCCATGAGCAGCA
>NW_020893497.1:0-1050 GCF_003945725.1 Corapipo altera
TCTCCATGATGTCCAAAGCAACTTGGAGATGCCATTCCACGTCCGAGCTTTCTCTGGGCAAGATGCTTCTCCCATGCACTGCTTCGCCGTTACGCTGGTGCCACAGCCCCTGACAAAACTCCAAGTGGTCTTTGTCACCAGCAGAAGTGATCCTGCTGCCAGCAGGGATGCTTCCCGGGACAGGCCAGGAGGGGTTGAACTGGGTTGCCGAGCCCGGAGGGATGTTCTGCCTCTCGTGCCCCTCCACCATTCTCAAAAGCGCGTGCCCTGGAGAACTATTCAGGAGTGTACCCGGGTCAGCAAAAGAGAGATGAGAGGGAAGAGATGATGGCGACGAGGAAAGTTCATCGTCTGTCAAGTTTGAGTTCCCCGATACTCATCCGCTGCCCTACCAACAAGCCCGGTCACGCCACCTCCGCGGTGCAGAGCCCCGACCGCCGCCCCGCCGCCCAGTTGCCGCCGTTCTCACCTGCCCTCCGCTTCAAGTCGGCAGCAGACGAGAGGACGAGAGGCAACGGCACCGGGCACAGTGCCGGGGCGGAACTGCCGGAGGAGAGCAGGGGAGGGAGAAGAAGGCAGAGGAGGGAGAGGAGGCGGAAAGGAGGTAGCCCGGCAGGAGAAGAGAGCCGGGGTTGTCGGGGGCAGCGAGAGGCAGGGCGGTGGATCGACGTACACGGCGCCGGCGGGGAACGGGGTTGGTTGCGCTGACCGCGGTTCTGCTCGCTGCGCACGGCTGGCAGCCGGGGACCGTGGGGGCCGCGGCAGGGGTGGTCTTGCAGGTCCTTCGAGGTTGCCGTTCTTTCTGACAGGTTCTTCACGGAGCTCAGTCTCCGAACTATCCTCCCTTCCGTTCCTCTCTGCTCCCTAAAGCATTCCCTAGGAACACTCACCGGTCTTTTCATTGTTCGGAGACTGAACTCGGTGAAGAATTTACCAGGAAGAACGGCAGCCACGAAGGACCTGCACGGGTACCCCTGCCGCGGTCCCCGCTGTCCCCGGCCACTAGCCGTGCTCAACGAGCAGAACCGCTGCTAGTGCCGCCAGTCCCGC
>NW_020893498.1:0-1049 GCF_003945725.1 Corapipo altera
TGACTCCTGTCCCCAGTGGTGACTCCTGTCCCCAGGGGTGACTCCTGTCCCCAGAGGGGGTGACAACAGGCCATGGGGGGGCTCAGGGGGTGCCCAGGTTCCGAGCAGCCCCCCCCCGGTGTCCCACAGGTGACAATTCCTTCCGGCTGTTCTTCGACGTCGTCGTCATCCTCGTGTGCTCCCTGTCCTTCGTCCTCTGCGCCCGCTCCATCATCCGCGGCCTCCTCCTGCAGCTCGTGCGTGGGGGACGGGGGGGAGAGGGTGGGAGGGGGTGGGAAGAGCTGGAAAACTCTGGGAGATGGTGGGAACCAGTGGGAAGTGATGGGAAATGGTGGAAAGTGGTGGGAGGGAGTGGGAAGAGGTGGGAAGAGTTGGAGAGTGGTGGGAAGTGATGGGAAGGGTTGGAAAGTGGTGGGAAGAGCTGGAAAGTGGTGAGAGGCAGGTGGGAGGTGATGATGAGAAGAGGTGGAGAGTGGTGGGAAGAGGTGGAAAGAGCTGGAAAGTGGTGGGAAGTGATGGGAAGAGCTGGGAAGCGGTGGGAGGCAGTAGGACGTGATGGGAAGAGCTGGAAAGTGATGGGAAGTGATGGGAAGAGTTGGAGAGTGGTGGGAAGTGATGGAAAGGATTGAAAAATGGTAGGACTCTGTGGGAGGTGTTGGGAAGCACTGGGAAGAGTTGGAAAGTGGTGGGAAGTGATGGGAAGAGTTGGAAGGTGGTGGGAGGCAGTGGGTGGTGATGGGAAGAGGTGGGAAGTGATGGGAAGGGTTGGAGAGCGGTGGGAAGTGATGGGAAGGGCTGGAAAGTGGTGGGAAGAGCTGGAAAGTGGTGAGAGGCGGTGGGAGGTGAGGGGAAGGGTTGGAAAGTGGTGGGAAGTGATGGGAAGAGCTGGAAGGTGGTGTGAATAGGTGGGAAGAGTTGAGAAGAGGTGGGAAGAGCTGGAAAGTGCTGGAAAGTGGTGGGAAGCGATGGGAAGAGTTGGAAAGTGGTGGGAGGCAGTGGGAGGTGATGGGAAGAGGTGGGAAGTGATGGAATGGATTGGAAAGTGATGG
>NW_020893499.1:0-1049 GCF_003945725.1 Corapipo altera
TCCCTGGCTTTCCAAACAGGGCATCCCACCTTTTCCTATCCCAGGAATGGGCTGGTTGAGGAGGTTCTGTTGGGAAGAGGGGTTTATCCCACCTTTTCCTGTCCCAGAAATGGGTTGGTTGAGGAGTTGTGTTGGGAAAAGGGATTTATCACACCAGGAGACCACATGGAATGTGCACAGGAAAACATCCCTGGCTCTCCAAAGGGGGCATCCCACCTTTTCCTATCCCAGAAATGGGTTGGTTGAGGAACTGTGTTGGGAAAAGGGGTTTATCACACCAGGAGACCACATGGAATGTGGACAGGAAAACATCCCTGGCTTTCTACACCTTTTCCTGTCTCAGGAATGGGTTGGTTGAGGAATTGTGTTGGGAAAAGGGGTTTATCACACCAGGAGAGCACATGGAATGTGGACAGGAAAACATCCCTGGCTCTCCAAAGGGGGCATCCCACCTTTTCCTGGCCCAGGAATGGGCTGGTTGAGGAGTTGTGTTGGGAAAAGAGGTTTATCACACTGGGATACCACATGGAATGTGGACAGGAAAACATCCCTGGCTCTCCAAACAGAGTATCCCACCTCTTCCTGTCCCAGGAATGGGCTGGTTATGGAATTCTCTTGGGAAGAGGGTTCTATCACACCAGGAGACCACATGGAATGTGGACAGGAAAACATCCCTGTCTTTCCAAACAGGGTCTCCCACTTTTTCCTGTCCCAGGAAAACATGCCTGAGCTGCCCTGGTATTTTCCCATGTATTTTCTTACATTCCCTGATACTTTTCTATCTGTAATCCCTTCAAAACAGGGCCCTGATGGCAATTCCTGTGGCACAGCTGGAGGATCCCACTGGAAGGTTTCATGCTCACCCTCATTCCCGGTGTAATTCCTTTTCCCAAAGGCAGCTTCCGGCAGTTTTTTCCTCAGGTCGGACAATCCCATGACGTGGCTGATGTCCAGCCTGGGAGGCCTGTGGGGAAACAGCAGGATGAGCAGCAGGAAAAGCTTCCAGGATCAGGGATAGCAGGGAATGCAGGGAATCCTGTCCCTGTGGA
>NW_020893500.1:0-1049 GCF_003945725.1 Corapipo altera
TGATCCAGAAGAAACTCATTGCCCCCTCCAGAAGAGCTACCTCCAAAAGCCAGGAAATGTCATCATCTTCCCACAAAAAGTCATTGTTATCCTTCTGCTCTTCTTCTGCTGCTGGCAAGACCCCTAACAAAAGGGGTAAGAGGCATGTCATTACTCTGAGGGATTATTTCACTCTGCTTTCTCCCCAGCCATGTCACCTCACTTTACAAAGACAGAACTTTACAAAGGTAACCATTTAGTCCCTCTGAAATTACCTTTGCCGTGCTCCACTGCAACAGAGCTCACATCCAAACTCTTGCCCACTGCAGCAGGAAGCAACACACTTTCTGCTGGACCTTCAGAATCAGTCTGTGTAATTGAAAAGACATGTCTGAGAACTGGAAAAGGCTCTTTCTCAACCCACTTCCACGCACAGCACTTCAGCTTCAGCCAACAGGCCTAATAAGCGGGATTAGGTGGTGGAAGCAACAAAACGGGCAACACAGCCAGCACATTCAGCATCTCTCTTGAGCAGGGCTTTGCAAAGGGGATGAAGTACTCGTGTCCAATCCAGAGGGAACCTAGGCTGGAGAAATACATCTCCAGACAGTAGGTCATTTGACATTAATCGATCCAGGGAAGCAGGCTGGGGGGGGGAAACAGCAATCCTCACAATGCCAGTCTTATAGGATTTCAGAGGACTGTAAACAGCAGGAAGCTCTACTGCTTTGTTCTAGAAATCCAACTTGGAGGTCAGTTGCAAGAAGACCCAGGATATTAGCTTGACCTCATTTGTCCCAGCACTAACTGAACACTTTGTCTGCCGCACTGGCATGTCCAGGTCCAAGGTACAAGCACGTGGCAACAACAGCAGTGAAGGGAAAGGAGCCCCGACGCCATTGATCCAGAGGAACCTCACTGCCTCCTCCACAGTAGGTACCTCAGAATCCCAGGGGGAGTCATTGTCTTCCTTCTGCTCTTCTCCTGCTGCTTGTAAGACCCCTAACAAAAGATAACAGGTTTGTCATTACTCTGAGGGCTTAATTCACTCTGCTTTCTCCCCAGCCATG
>NW_020893501.1:0-1049 GCF_003945725.1 Corapipo altera
TGCAGATCCCAGCCTGGGATCCCTGCAGGGCCCTGAGCTGGAGGTGCTGCTCTGCACAGGGAGGGGCTGTGGCACCCTGGGCTGACCCTGCACTGGCCAAGGCAGCCTGGACACACTGACCTGGGCAAAGGGATGTCCCTGCAGAAGAACAAGGCAGCATTTTTGGGCCTGCAGAGAGGAATCCCTGACACAGAGACACCTCTTTCTGCAGCCCCCCCTGGGGACAGGTTGCTCTGTCCCTGGGCCAGAACTCTGGGCTGGGCTGGCAGAGGGGCTGGCACTGAGGGGCACAGTCAGGCTGTGCTGGGCATCTCCTGCAGGTGACATCAGTGCTCCTGCAGTTTCCCTGACCCCCATTTCCTCCTGCCATGCTGAGTGTCCAGCCCCTGAGCTGATGGGGATGCTGAGACTCCTCTCTGTGCCCCAGGAGCTGCTGTGCCCTTCAGAGGGGCTGGGGCTGTGGGGAGAGTGCCCAGAGCTCTGCAGTACCCTAGGCTGGGCACTGCTGTGGGGCCAGACCAGACTGGGCTGCTCCACCAGTTGACCTCTGTAATGAAATCCCTTCTAATTTTCTCCTGAAGAACCATGAGAATATGTGTTGTGTCCTGAGCACTAAACTGGAACTGTGGGATAATAGAAAAGGTTTTGGTGTCAGGGCTATTGAGAAGGCTGGGCAGTGTCACTGGGAGACCTCTCCAAAACACCCTGAAAGGCCAGAGCCATCCCAGAGCTTCCTGGGGCCTTGGCAAAGGCAGCCATGGAACCAGTCTGCAAATAGGGCAGCAAGGAGGGTTGGCAGAGTTCCAGACTGCTCAGGCTCAGCAGGGAAAGGGATAGGGCAAGTCCTCCTGCAGCCATTCCCAGGAATGGGAAGGACAAGGCAGGGATTGCAGAACCCCTGTGGGAGGGAAAAGAAGAGGATGTTGTGTGCCCAGACTTTATCAAGGCCCTTGACATGGTCTCCAGTGGTCTCCTTAGAGCCAGACTGGTGAGAGCTGGACCGGACAAGTGAAACATGTGGTGGGTGGGAAGTTGAATGACTGATGAGG
>NW_020893502.1:0-438 GCF_003945725.1 Corapipo altera
GTGTCACCCTGGCACCTGGTCACCCTGGCACCGTGTCACCCTGGTACCGTGCCACCCTGTCACCCTGGCACCATGTCACCGTGTCACCTTGGCACTGTGTCACCCTGGCACCGGGTCACCCTGGTACCCTGTCCCCAACACCCCCCTTTACCCCTGTATCCAGCACATGGAGACATGGTTGTGCTACGGACTGGTACCACGTCACCCTGGCACCGTGTCACCATGTCACCTTGGCACCTGGTCACCCTGTCACTGTGTCACCCTGGCACCGGGTCACCCTGGTAACCAGGCACCCTGGTACCCCGTCCCCAACACCCTCTGTATCCAGCACATGGAGACATGGCTGTGCTAAGGACTGGCACCGTGTCACCCTGGCACCGCGTCACCTTGGCACCTGCTCACCCTGGCACCGCATCACCCTGGCACCTGGTCACCCTG
>NW_020893502.1:538-789 GCF_003945725.1 Corapipo altera
TGTCACCCTGTCACTGTGTCACCCTGTCCCTGTGTCACCCTGTCACCCTGTCACTGCGTCACCCTGTCACCCCGTCCCCAACATCCCCCTTACCCCCGTATCCAGTACATGGAGACACGGCTCCTCCCTAAGGATTGTCACCCTGTCACCCTGTCACTGTGCCACCCTGTCACCCTGTCCCTGTGTCACCATGTCACTGTGCCACCCTGTCACTGTGTCACCCTGTCACTGTGTCACCCTGTCACCCTGTC
>NW_020893502.1:799-1049 GCF_003945725.1 Corapipo altera
CCCTGTCACTGTGTCACCCTGTCACTGTGTCACCCTGTCACCCTGTCACTGTGTCACCCTGTCACTGTGTCACCCTGTCATCGTGTCACTGTGTCACCCTGTCACCCTGTCACTGCGTCACCCTGTCACCGTGTCACCCTGTCACTGTGTCACCGTGTCACCTTGTCCCTGTGTCACCCTGTCCCTGTGTCACCCTGTCACTGTGTCACCCTGTCACCGTGTCACTCTGTCACCCTGTCACCATGTCACC
>NW_020893503.1:0-492 GCF_003945725.1 Corapipo altera
CTTCCAGGCTTCCTTTTTTGGGGAGAAGTGCTTTTGTGTCCTGTTTTCAGACCTGCCTCCCAACGGCCAGCCCGACTCCCAAAATTGCATACGGATGATGATTCCTCCCACAACAAAGGCGCAAGCACAGAAAACTCTTGCTGCCCATGGAGTCCCCAGGTTGAAAAACCAACTGCACCATAAAACCAAAGCTTCCCGGCTTCCTTTCCTGGAATAAAGGTTGTATTTTCTGTTTTCAGCCCTGTCTCCCAACTGACAGCCTAACTCCCTAAATTGCATACAAACAAAGATTCCTCCCACACCAAAGTTGCCAGCACATAAACCTCTTGCTGCCCATGGAGTCCCCAGGGAGAAACACTAACTGCACCACCAGACCAAAGTTTCCAGGTGTTCTTTCCTGGGGAGAAGGGCTGTTGTTTCCTGGTTTAAGACCTACCTCCCCACTGACAGCCCGACTCCCAAAATTACATACAAACAAAGATTCCTTCCACC
>NW_020893503.1:592-1049 GCF_003945725.1 Corapipo altera
GTTTCCTGGTTTAAGACCTACCTCCCCACTGACAGCCCGACTCCCAAAATTACATACAAACAAAGATTCCTTCCACACCAAAGGCAACAGAACAGAAAACCCTTGCGGCCCACAGAGTGCCCACCCTGACCCACCAAGTACACCACAAAACCAAAGATTCTAAGGCTTTCTTTCCTGCCCATAAAGGCTGTTGTTTCCTGTTTTCAGTCCTGCCTCCCAACTGTCAAACTGACTTCCAAAATTGCATATGGCTGAAGATTCCTCCCACAAACAAGGTGCCAGTACAGAAAGCTCTTGCTTCTCATGGAGTCCCCAGGCTGCTCCACAAACTGCACCACAAAGCCAAAGCTTTCAGACTTTCTTTCATGGGGATAATGGCTGCTGTTTCCTGTTTTCAGCCCTGTCTCATGACTGCCAGCTCGAATCCAGAAATTGCATACAGACAAAGATTCCTCGA
>NW_020893504.1:0-1048 GCF_003945725.1 Corapipo altera
CTCCAGTGTCCCCAGTCCCTCTCCCCACACACTCCAGTGTCCCCAGTCCTTCTCCCCACACACTCCAGTGTCCCCAGTTCCTCTCCCCACACACTCCAGTGTCCCCAGTCCCTCTCCCCACACACTCCAGTGTCCCCAGTCCCTCTCCCCACAAACTCGTGCCCCCAGTCCCTCTCCCCCCCATACCAGTCTCCCTTGTCCCTCTCCCACAAACTCCAGTGCCCCCAGTCCCTCTCCCCCCCATACCAGTGTCCCCAGTCCCTCTCCCCACACACTCCAGTGCCTCCAGTCCCTCCTGGTAAGGGAAAACGTTAAGTTGCTATTGGAAAAATGTGACGTTGCTACTGGTAAGGGAAAATGTTAAGCTGCGGTTGGTGGGGAGGATGTTGAGCTTCCTTGTAACCGGCACAGTTTAATAAGTGCAATTTTAAGGCCCGGGTGCCGCTGCCAACAGAGCAGCCATGTTGCCAAGACAGCAGCCATGTTGCCGCGGAACAGCCAATGGGAAGCCGCCCAGAGGCAGCCAATGGGAGCGCGGCGTGGTGGCGCGAAGGGGCAGCCAATAGGAGGGTGCGCAATGCAGCAACGCGTAGCCAATAGAAGACAGCCAATGGGACGCCGAGCGGACGGGCAGCCAATGAGGAGCTGCCGCCAGGGGGAGGTGCTGAGGGACTGCGCATGCTCAGAGAGAGGAAGACGTTGAGCCTTCATGCCCCGCGACCGCCCGGCGGACACCCGAGAGCAGTGCGCAGGCGCCAGGAGGCGTGTCCCGAGATTTACATAGAGCACCGCCCACTCTCGGGTAGTCATGAATATGTAAAACAGGCGTAATGAATATTCATGAACCGATGCGTAAAATGGAAGCCATGACGGAGGGGCGGCGCATGCGTGTTGGCCGGAGCAATGCTGCGCGCCTCGGCGCCTAAATAACCAAATACCGGCTTAATAGTAATTGTGGGTATTGAGTTTTACTACCACCGCCTTCTCCCGGCATCACTGTGCCCACACACCAGTGCCCCCATTACCCCTCCCCGCACACACCAGTGCC
>NW_020893505.1:0-1048 GCF_003945725.1 Corapipo altera
CTCCAGTGTCCCCAGTCCCTCTCCCCACACACTCCAGTGTCCCCAGTCCTTCTCCCCACACACTCCAGTGTCCCCAGTTCCTCTCCCCACACACTCCAGTGTCCCCAGTCCCTCTCCCCACACACTCCAGTGTCCCCAGTCCCTCTCCCCACAAACTCGTGCCCCCAGTCCCTCTCCCCCCCATACCAGTCTCCCTTGTCCCTCTCCCACAAACTCCAGTGCCCCCAGTCCCTCTACCCCCCATACCAGTGTCCCCAGTCCCTCTCCCCACACACTCCAGTGCCTCCAGTCCCTCCTGGTAAGGGAAAACGTTAAGTTGCTATTGGAAAAATGTGACGTTGCTACTGGTAAGGGAAAATGTTAAGCTGCGGTTGGTGGGGAGGATGTTGAGCTTCCTTGTAACCGGCACAGTTTAATAAGTGCAATTTTAAGGCCCGGGTGCCGCTGCCAACAGAGCAGCCATGTTGCCAAGACAGCAGCCATGTTGCCGCGGAACAGCCAATGGGAAGCCGCCCAGAGGCAGCCAATGGGAGCGCGGCGTGGTGGCGCGAAGGGGCAGCCAATAGGAGGGTGCGCAATGCAGCAACGCGTAGCCAATAGAAGACAGCCAATGGGACGCCGAGCGGACGGGCAGCCAATGAGGAGCTGCCGCCAGGGGGAGGTGCTGAGGGACTGCGCATGCTCAGAGAGAGGAAGACGTTGAGCCTTCATGCCCCGCGACCGCCCGGCGGACACCCGAGAGCAGTGCGCAGGCGCCAGGAGGCGTGTCCCGAGATTTACATAGAGCACCGCCCACTCTCGGGTAGTCATGAATATGTAAAACAGGCGTAATGAATATTCATGAACCGATGCGTCAAATGGAAGCCATGACGAGGGAGCGGCGCATGCGTGTTGGCCGGAGCAATGCTGCGCGCCTCGGCGCCTAAATAACCAAATACCGGCTTAATAGTACTTGTGGGTATTGAGTTTTACTACCGGCGCCTTTTCCCGGCATCACTGTCCCCACACACCAGTGCCCCCATTACCCCTCCCCGCACACACCAGTGCC
>NW_020893506.1:0-1048 GCF_003945725.1 Corapipo altera
GGCCCCCGGCAGCGCGACGGAGCCGGAGCGAGGGTGACCGCCCGCGGGGGACACTGTGCCGCTGGCCTCGGGGAGGCTTTTATTATTATTATTATTATTATATTATTATTGTTATTTTTATTATTGGGTTTTTAAATTTTTTAATTCTTTCGCGGGGCAGCGCTTTTATTTTTTTTTTTTTCCTCCTCCTTCGGCGCGGTGGAAAACACACGTTTCAGACCAAAACCCCAAACCAGCCCATCCATCCTCTTTTGCTTTGCGCTTCGCAGCAACTTGGAGCCCGTTAATTGCACTTGGCGATGGTAGGTCCCATGACACTTTCGTTTTCTCTTCTACTTCCCCCCTCTCCCCCCCCCCTCCCCACCTCCAACCCCCCTCCCCGTGTGCGTGTGTTTGCGGGTGCCCCCACGAGCAAAAGTTGCTGCCGGGGAGGGGGCGGCGGGGCGAGTTTAATAGGGTGGCGGGGCGGGGGGGGCGCGGGGCGGCGGGGGCGGGCGGGGGGAGCTGCCGCCGTCTCTCCTCCCCCGGCCCACCCGCCCCGCGGTACCGGGGGGGCGGAGGCGGCGGCGGGAGCCGCCCGGCGGGGAGGTCGCGGCGCGGGGGGAGCGTCCGCAGCCCGCGGAGGGCTGGATGGAGCTGAAAATGGCCGCTAAAAAAAGGGGCGGAGAGGCCGCCAGCCGCACCGACTTGAACTTGGAAGTGACGCCCGGGAGGGTCGCGCTCAAGTCCGCGCTGCGCGGGGCCGCCCTGCCCGCACCGGGGAGGGAGGAGGGTGGGGGGGAATCACCACCCTCGGTGTGAGAATAAAAACGTCCCCCCCCCCCTCGGCCCCGCCGTGCGCGGGGCTTCTCCCGTTTCTCCTCCTGCCAGGCCACGGGGGGAGCGCGGCGGCGCGGCCCGAGCCGCCCCGGGAGGGTGCGGGAGGATGCGGGATGCGCGCCCAAGTTTGCGGGGAGCCGCCGCATCCCGCGGGAACGGGGATGTCCCCGCGGGGGGAGTGCGGGGGGCGAACCCCAACCCCGGGCGGGGATCCGGCCGCGGGGGCCGC
>NW_020893507.1:0-197 GCF_003945725.1 Corapipo altera
CCTGGGTCGGGTCCTGCCCCCTGGCGGCGCTGCAGGCGGGCGGTGAGCGGGGCGGCAGGGGGCGGTAACGAGCAATGGGGGGGGGACTGGGGGGGACTGGGAGGGACTGGGAACACTTGGGAGGGTCCTGCCCCCTGGTGGCGCTGCAGGCGGCTGTGAGCGGGGCGGCAGGGGGCGGTAATGAGCAATGGGGGGGG